>NC_051158.1:46346731-46620019 GCF_013339745.2 Dermacentor silvarum | reverse complement strand
GCAGTTAGTAACAAAACCTACACGCGTCGTACGTGAATCGTCAAACATCTTGGATCTCATACTAACTATCACCCTGAAACTTTATCAACTCTTACTTATCTCCGCGAAATTAGCGACCCACAAAGTTCTGCATGCTACTTTCGCCTTCATCCCGGAATCACGCCAAACGTTCCATAAAACGATTCGCCTTTACGACAAAGGCAATTACAATGAAATCAATCACCAATTGCTGGCTTTTTTTCCAAACTTCGAAGGGTGTTTCCATGAACGATCAATTGAACATAACTGGCTTACTTTCAAAACCAAAATTACAGAACTAACAACCAAATTTATTCCCACCATTACATTTTGTGCCAATCATAATAAACCATGGTTCTCAAAGTCATTGAAAACAATTGAGAACAAAAAGAAGCGCCTTTTCCGTGCAGCAAAACGAAACCCGAGCGCATGCGCATGGAACAAATATTACGAGGCCGAGTCAACATATTACAGTCCATTAGTAATGCCAAACGCGCATTCTTTCAAACTGACCTGCCGAAGATATTAACCAATAACCCGAGAAAGTTCTGGCAAGTTCTAAACCCCAATAAGGCGCCCATCATCACACTTACTAACACACTTGGTGAGGAGGTGAGCGACGTTGAATGTGCAAATATGTTTAACACTGCATTCTCATCCGTCTTCACAAACGAAACCGATATGCCACCATCTGTTCCAACTGGCCAGCCGAGATCACTTATGCCATCAGTCACATTTTCTGCGCATGGCATTAGCTGTATCATTGAACATATTAAGATGTCATCTTCTGCAGGTACTGATGAAATCACCAGCAAACTGTTAAAGAATACTCGACATGCCATCTCAGTGTATCTATCATTACTGTTCACGCAATCACTTTCCACAGGTAGCATACCCAGCGATTGGAAGGTCGGGAAGGTCGTTCCGGTCTTCAAATCAGGTAACAAAGAATCGCCCCTCAATTACCGCCCCATCTCTTTAACAAGTGTACCATGTAAAATCATGGAACATGTCATCTATTCTCATATAATGAATTTTCTTGACTCTACTAATTTCTTTCATCTTTCTCAACACGGATTCCGTAAGAACTTATCCTGTGAGACTCAATTAGCTATTTTCGCCCATGACTTGCATGTAAACCTTGATTCTAACCTTCAAACTGACGCAGTCTTCTTGGATTTTGCGAAAGCTTTCGACAAGGTGCCTCACAAGCGGTTGATACTAAAACTGTCTTTGTTAAATTTACATCCTGACATATTGCAGTGGATAAAGGAATTTCTGGCTAACCGTACCCAATTTGTTCGCGTTAATAATCACACCTCTAGTTCTCTTCCAGTAACGTCAGGCGTACCGCAAGGGTCAGTCCTTGGTCCCCTCCTATTTTTAATATATATTAACGACCTACCAACGCATGTCTCTTGTAACGTCCGTATCTTTGCTGATGACTGTGTTATCTATCGCACTGTTAATAACCCCACTGATCAACTAGCTCTCCAAAGTGACCTAAACTGCGTCCAGAACTGGTGTAACCGATGGCTCATGGAACTAAACCCCAATAAATGCAAACTCGTGTCGTTCAACCGAAAACGTAATCCTCTCCTGTTCCCTTATACTATCTCGCATGTCACCATAGAATTAACACAGTCTTATAAGTACCTCGGCGTAACGTTGTCTAATGATCTAACCTGGAACGCGCATGTCACTAAAATCGTATCATCTGCAAACAAAAGCCTTGGATTCTTAAAACGTCACCTACGTCACGCGCCACCAGACCTAAAACTGCTTGCCTACAAGTCACTCGTACGCTCTAAGCTGGAATATGCATCTGCCATCTGGAGCCCTAACCAAAAATATCTTATAAAGTGCCTAGAATCAGTACAAAATCGTGCCACAAGATTCATTCATTCATGCTATTCATACCAGTATATCATCGTTGAAAGCAGAGTCCGGCATATCAACCCTTGCTTGTCGGCGTCGTATCGCTAGTTTGTACTTATTCCATAAGTTTTTTTTACAGCTCACTTAATCATCCACCCTACATCAGTCCTCCGGCACGCATTTCACTTCGCATTGGTCATCCCCTCCAAGTCGCCCGGCCACGTGCGCACACTACCACTTTTGCCTCATCATTCTTCCCGCGCTCAGCCTCGGACTGGAACGGCCTTCCACACGACATCGCCGCAATCACCTGCCCATCCGCCTTTTTGAACTGTATAACTTCCATATTTAACCGCGAGCAAACATGTACTTAAACATCCTTTCCTTGTGTATTTATTTACTTTATACTTGTTGCCCACCCCTTATGTAATACCCCCAACCCTGGGGGCCTTTAAGGTAATAAAGTGAAAGTGAAAGTGAAACGCATGGTTAGGCTGGAGCCCACAGAGACGTCGGCATCAACGTGTCCGAAGTCATTGACCGCTTCGCTAAACTTTGCCGCCGAGTGAAGTTTGTCATTTGGATAGCGAAGCAGCAAAAATCAATGCAAGTAAAAAGCTATGTTCTTTCTAGGTCCATAAAATCGTAATTATGAAAACGTATGACTGTTCATTAGCTTTTAAAACCGCAGAAATTTTCACCGTTTATTCTAACAGTTAGCATCATGCTCAAAGTTATCATGCGAATACGAAAATTACGAGGACATCAATAACCAATTTTGACCGACCTTGCTCATTGAAAGCCTGGCCCATGAGGCGTTTCCCAACAAACACTCGTATAATGGGTAGTTCAACTTGCCGCATCACCTGTGGCTTTCGTTCGGTCTTTTCTTTCCTTTTTAGCTACCTAGTTTAACTTTTTTTTTTAACCGAAGCAATACCCTTCTTTAATTTTGGGTGCAGAATATTTGTTGCCTCCCTACAGGCAGTTAAATTACACACGTTCGTAGTGATTTTTGCATTATTCCTCTATTGTTCTACCCATATGGTGCTGTCGCGACCGCCGCATGGCCCAACTACATATCACGATTTCTTCGATCATAGTTTTGTTCTTGCCTAAATCGTCTCTCTTTCTATGCGTAAAGTTTACTATCTGTGACTGCGCAACATGTTTATTTGTCTTGTTTGACGCATTATGTACAGTGACGTTTGCTTAAATACGTAGATTTATTGGAGACTGATACGTATATTTATATATCGCGTTGCGCGGTTTTGTGTATACAAGCAGTGAACTTTATTTCCAGCGCCACTTTTTATCCTCTATCAAGTTGTGTGTTCGCATTTGTATATTCCATTCTATCTTCGCTTTTCTAATGTATATTTTTGCAGAACACCTGCTTTTTATGTGTACTCACTGTTGCGACTATAATCTCGGTGTAATTACAATACACGACCGGTAACAGCTGCTCCTGCGCAATCTATTGCAACGAAGGACAGCGCCATTGAGTTTTTTCCCTGGCCGTTGCATATGTACAAAAATGTAAACAAGGTTCTTGAATGACAGAGATTCATCAAAATATTTGTCTTCAACTTGTTCTTTTCGTGGCCTTTACGTTTTTCGTATCAGCTGCATGGACTGCTTTGCTGATTTTGAACTGATATAGCTCTAAAGTTCGCGTGAGATTTTCGTTGCTTATAAAATAGACAAAAAAGCGCGGAAGCATTGATATCACTTATTTCTGCCACAATTTTTGGGATATAAAAGTATAAGCTTTTGTAAAAAAATTTATATTTTACTTGGCAGTGCTTAGCATTCAATAATACGTTTGCAGCATCTAATATAAAATGGCGTGGACAATGGCAATGTAGTTATTATTAATGTATTTGATCCCTTGACAAGTTCTATAAGCAGGAGGCCGCGCTGCAACGTGAGCCAACTGCGGGTGCACACCGTTACTTCAAGACACCAAGGTTCTGCGCAGGTATCGAAACAATTGCGCCCGTGAAATCTTCAAAAAGCCTTTACGATGATGTGCAAAGGCCCGTCATGCGTCAGCGCCCCTTCACTCGTCCTCACCGACAAGGAGTACAGATTTCTACAGGACTAACCGTGATGTTTTCGTTCGTTTTTATCTTCATACCCTTGCGCGACTACAAACTTTGAACCCCTCCTTCCTCCACCCTCTGTGTCCGTGCCCCAATTCCCCTTCCTTTTCAAACCATGTAGTTGTAAACGCAAAGTAAAAGCAATTGTTGGCAGTATCAGCGCTCGACCTATCTTCTTCCATCTAGTCCGTGTCATTGGCGCTGTTGTCTACCATGGACGCATTCCAACGAGCTCGCCTTCAGACCCTTTTAGGCTGACTAAAGGTGTGCCTAGTGCGTGCGTCATTGCACACGTTACGTCACAGCCATCTGGCTGACTAAAGGTGTGGCCTAGTGCGTGCGTCATTGGGCACGTGACGGTGCAGTCAATGGGCAGGACTGCACCGTCACGTGGTGGTGCCATGTCATGCTTATGTAAAATGTGCGCACTGCCTCCCGCGCGTCACTGATCAGGGATTGCTATGATCAGCAAACACTGATCATAGATCATGCCAAAGCAACTATATGCCTTGCTTCTGTGCGATCAGCTGTCGGAAATGCAACTGAGTTTTTGCTAACGCAATGTGCTCCATTCATGCTGGTTTGAATCGTGTGGATTGAAGACGTGTGCAGTAGTTGGCTCCAAATATAGTGACTGGCATATTAAGGAATGTAATGAATATGCGGGGCCAAGTTCGCGGACCGCTGCTGCCAACTGTCCATACATATTTCCGGCACTTCGAGATGCACGGCTTTCCTCGAGGATACACAAATTTGCTCATCCGCCAGCGTTGTATTGCTATACCTTCAAACAAAAAGCTTCAGCCCCGGTACGTCGGCAAGAGTGAGTACCGCTCGTTAAACAATGATAACGGGAGTACCGCCGCTTCCTGTCATAGTAGGTTTCGCGCACAGTATCTACACACATCTACCCAAACCAGCACGGAAACTCTTACGCCAACGTGTCAAGAATAAGGGAATGGGCACACACTTGAATATATGCGCACTATATACGCACAATAAGTGACGGTACTACACCGATAGCGCACGAATGGTCGAAGCTGAATGTATCGTGACGGTCCATAAGAGTAAGCGGTTACTAGTGATAATGCGCATTTGCTACAAGGTATTACAATGTGCAGAACAGCTACGTTTCAAGCCTTGTGCGCAGCAAGAACAAATCTATAACGGAACTGAGCCCACCCGCGTCAGAAACGTGACAAGCCGCTGCTGCAAAATATTTGCCCCAAATAAAGAACGAAGACCAAAACACCATAATCCTGATTCAATTCACGATCGAGCGGAAAGTTTGGATAGCTTCTAATAGTTATTTAGCCCCGCTTTTAGAGCAAGCACCATATACGCTGCTCGTGCCATTCGGACATAGCTTAATCAGCTCCCTGAAGCGCTTTCGCATATTCTCTGAAACTGTGGCCAAAGTTTCATGTCGTCCACCCAGTCAGCGTCTACGATATCTCCGGAAACAGAGGTTCGCTAAGCGGCACCGGCGTCATACATATTCACTGTAAACACGGAGGCAACGGAGGTCGTTGAGGCAAGCAATGGACGCGTCACCACGTGATCAAACATGGCAGCGTCCGCGGGATCGCCGCGAAAAGGGTCAATAGAATCACGACGATGGAACGACCACGATGACATCACGACGGCGGTATAACAAATGCGTGACGACGGCTGCATGACGACGTATAGTACGAGGATAATACGAGTACGACGACTGTATCACGAAGCCTATATGACGACTACGGCATGACGATCGACGGCTTTAGGACAGTTAGGTAACAAAGCTGGAATGACGAGGACACGACGACCACGACAGCATTACGACCACGAGCACATAACTAGTGCCCAAGCTATTCGACAACTTATACCACTTGGTTTGGCGTAGAAGCCGTGATAACGACGGCAGGACGAGAGTCAGATCCCAAAGGGGGAAATGACGTCGATGAAAGGATGACGATGGCATAACGCCCGCGAGCACGTATCTAGTGGTCCAACCTGATAGACAACCGAGATCCCTGGGTCGGCGTAGGAGGACGGACGTACTAAGAACGGCTGAACTATGGAAATAATCCTAAACGAATTAAAGAAAAAAAATGACCAACCCTTCCCTACCGGAAAATAGGGGTAAACGAAGCTTGTCGTATGTTTCTTCGGTGTTCCTCGGAATGAATTGCACTGCCGAGTACCACGTTGTGCTCGAACCACAACCGGTCACACACACACACTGCAGCTGGCTCCGAAGTACCGGTTGAGAAACTCGCGTTGAAACCTGGCCGTCGCACTGGGGAAGTTCGCGCTAGCGTTGCCGAGATGTGACCAGGCAGTGTGAACCGGGGTTCCTCAACGCAGCAGTCCAGTGGGCAACCGTCTCGCTGGACTTCAAGGTGCGGCCGTGTGACAGCCTCAAATAAACGGCGATGCTTCAACTAGGCAGGCAAAGAATGAAAACACACAGACAAGTGCAGTACAGTACGAAATGTTATAAGATTCGCGCAGTTAGATTAAATTATCGTCGTTGGTGTCGGCGCAACTTTCTGAAAAATATACCCCCCCCCCCCCTCGCGGTAATGTAACGGCTCAAACCCAACACCACCTAGGTAGCACAAGGCTTACGCACTCCGATTCATGACGTCATGCTATAATCTAATGGGGATGCTCCCGCGTAAGCAACAGTGATTTTGACGTCACCGCTTTCGTCACGCCAGCCTTGGCAATGGAAATTTTCTGCCATGTTATAGCATGACGACATAGGTCGGAGTGCGTAAGGCCTGTGCTATCTAGGTGGTGTTGTCAAATCACGCATCTCATTTGATATCTATGAAATAGTTTGGCCGCAACAGAGTTTACCGTCCCTCTCTCATGGTGTTGGTTTTTTGCCATCTGCGCTTGAACACTTGAACGATTCCGAAGAAGGCCGTTCAGCGAAGCACTGATCATATCACCTGTGATAAGGAAGCCGGATTGCTACCACGCAAAAAAATATACAAAGAACGAACGTTTGTGAGCAAGTGAAAGGGACGCTTCGGCGCTTCTTGACCCCGTGGTTTCTTTCCTATAAAAATCATTGTCGTCCGGCCAACTCTTGCCACCTGGCGTCCAAGCGGTGCAAGTGAGCGCGGCGGTCTTCTTCGAGGCCGGACTGTTACATTGAGTGGCATTATGGTGAGTAGGACGTTTTAAAAATTCCTTCTTGGTCCTTTCCTATTATTAATATGTCAACAAAGGATTCTATAGCTGTGCGAGCCAAATTCCAAATTTTGAGGTGGGTTGGAATAGTCTTCCTTACTCAGATTATCCCTTTGATTTTTCTAATGATCCCTTATTACATATGAAAGGATAGAATTGGCTGTCGGGGTATACAGTGACAAATAAACTTGCCAAGCCTCCTAATATAGTGCAGGCGTCAGCTTACGTGTACATGCGAACTCTATAGCGGGTATTGCCGAACAAGTGTCCAAGCTAATTTCAACAACCCGCCAGCAAGAAATGGGTTGCCTCAACCAATCCGATTGACCAGATGCAAGCGCAGTCGGGTCGGGCTGCGTCAGTTCCACATCCAGCTCGACGTGCTCGCGTCGAGTTTGTGCAAACGAAAGTTGCGTTCAACCCTTAAGAAGTGAAATTCGGGCTAGTTGGTACAGATTCATCGTAGTGATTTGCGCCACCAGGACAAGCACAAACAGGGAGATGTAGACAACAGTGCGAGTTAGCGACCTTGTCCGTCCCCCCTATCTTGTGTCGTTTGGCGCCCTTTTCGCTCTGACCCTCTCATAATCGTTTTGCAGATACCGCTTACCTCGTCACGACGTGCACTGGCCCATAGAGGCGACTTTTCGCTGGGGCCTAGGGGCCAGATTCCATGCGCCTTTCCTGTTGCTGACCTGGCCGCTACAGGACCCTGCCATGCTTCGAAGCATCGCAGAAGTCGGCGTCGTCCGTGACTGTTCTCGACGGTTCCGCACCACTCGTCTGTCGACTATGCGCGCCGGGTCTCTTCCGGACTTAGCACGGACACCTGCTCTTAGCTGTCGAAAAGCCCGAGCCTTCATTGTGTACGTGCAGTGCACACTTCGTTGCACCCGGTGACAACTTTCATCCAACTTCGTGGTGTACCTTGCCACGAGACCCTTGCTGCTCGTGTGCGATGCTGGCGGTCCTACGAGTGCAACGTACGTTCACCCTTTGGACGTCCCTCGTCTCGGTCGTGCCAGCGCCATCTTTGTTGTCCCGTTTTCGAGCGTGTGTACCGGCACTCAAAATCCAGATGACCCCGCTACGTTCGCGACCTTCCTTAGCTTCGGCGACGACGTCTCGGCGTGGTTCCGCTAGTACCTGCGCGTCGCGTGTGGGCGTGGTCGTAGCATTTCGGAACGTGACTCATGCGCATACTCGGACGAGGGTCTAGTCGCGTGGTCTCGTCCGCTGAAGCATCTAATATAATGTTTCTGATTGCGTCACGTGTGTGTGCATTCATCTACGTCTCCGTTCTTTCCTGTATTAAAATCAAACTTTCGATCTTCGAAGACGGTTTGTTCGTTGTTTTTTCTTATCATATGTGACACCGCCGTCCACTTATCTCTACTGGTACAGTTCAGTGCCGCCTTCACCTTTCTGTCACGTGGCTGCGATATGACGTCTTCCCAACCACCTACTGCCCGATCGGACAATGTTTTACCTCTGCCTCTGTTCCGTCGCCAGCTACATAGTTCGCACAGTTTGCCTCATAGGAACATCAACAATGCAACAACATTATCGGTGCACTTCATCCACTTTGTAGGCATCCTTCGACGAAAAGTTAGGCATTGCATGCATCCTTTAGAGGTGATTGGCGGTTTTAATGTCGCCACAGTCAATCTTATAAGTGCGTAATTAAGTTTTATATTATGAATATTGTGCAAAGCGACATACACCCCGTGGCTGAAGTTGGCGTCAAGAAGGGGTAATCGAAAATTACAAAAAGAAAAAAAAAACGAGTGGTAGTTTCACCCGAAGAGCTAAGCATTGACAGCGGTCGCAAGGTTACGCGTTGCGTTTGGACTCTTTCGGTTGCGGCATCTAATATACGTTTCAGCCGCAGGTATCTCTGCTCAGCAGTCCAGGAATGTCTTATGGAGTCCAACCAAATCCCCCGTTAAACTTGTACATCTTGCTTTGTGGGTATGCTTTTCAATGACTAATTATGTTCTTCCTACTAATAGCCTTCGTTTTAACATATAATTTCACCTTTCAACAGCTATTACTCTATAGCAGCCCGAGATTTTATTTGTGGTCATAACAATGTCACCGTTCCTGGGCCAATCATTCATGGTGGGTATAAACCACGAGTCGGATGGGCAACAAGAACTCTTCGAATGGTGTTTAAAAAGGCTTGTTCTTGTGTTTAAAAATTCACCGATGATTAGGATACTTCCTAATGCTGAATTTAAGCACAGCTCTACTTGTTTCCACTCCGCGATATATTGGCTGGCGCGGATAATCTGTCTCATGCGCCACTATGCAAACGGAGTGAAGTGTGGCACGACTGCATTGCTAATCGGGATATCGCGACAGGCAACGCGTGGATGACCGATGGGCGCGATGCACAGCAGACGCCGCAGACGGACCTCCGCACATGCAGCGCTTTGTTCCACGACAGGCAACGCACACTACTCTGGCGCCATCTTGTAACCATCGTCGCCGCAAAGCCCGTCTTGCGCAGCACTACGCTCTTCTCACGGTTTTCACCCGTACCCTCCTCCTCCGCTTTCCTCCTCGCGCTCTCTTCGCTATCGCCATCTTTAATCTACCGCTGCGTTCCGCGTTCGATTTCATTTTTCACTGCTCGTTCGCTCGGTTACGCCGACGCTCGCCGCAGTAACGGGCGCCTAAGAGCTCCGCTCTAAAAAATTTTTTGTTTAGCGGACTACACGAAGACAAAGGGATAGAAATGACAGAGCGCTAACTTCCAACACTGATTTCATTCATGGAAACAGCGACACATACACTTCTGAGACAATGTGGCATGCATGCCTTCAAAATCTAAGACATTCAGTTTTTTACCGCTCAAAAGCACAGAAGGGATAACAGGCGCAGTCGGCCGCAGGCCTTAAGTGAGCCAGGCATTGTGTGCGTTCTTGGTCCAGACAATCGACTGTTTTTGTTTCCACGTACGTCTGAGGATTAACGAGGCAGCGCTCAATAAAGAACACATTGGTAGAAAATTTCTCGTGTGGCTGGATCTTACTTCGTTTCCACGTCTGCGGATTAAAAATGCAGCGCTCAATTAATGAAGGACACATTGGTAGAAAATTTCTCGTGTGGCTGGATCTTACGAGCAACGATATTTAGTGGTGGGGTCATTATTGTTGCCTTCGTGTTGCGTTCTTTTTTCAACCTTTAAGATTTGTTCCTTAGGCTAACAGTTAGATCATCCAATCTTTCAAGTATTCCGTTGCCTTGAAAGAAAACGTTCTATTCGTTTCGTGTGTTCCTTGCCTTTATAATGGCGCCATTGCTTCAGCGCGGTATCTTGCTATTCGCCACCGCAATGTTCCGAAGCTCTTTCTCTGCTATGTCTTTATAAACATACCTATAGAAGTTGACTACGTCATCATTTACCTGTGGATGCATACTGCTACATACGAAAAAAACACATTCAATCGATTATAGGCTATTTCCACATGCTGCGCATAAAAAAAATGTTTCGCAACTTCGCGTTCTCCTCAAAAAAAAAAAAAAAGCTAGCAAAAACTCCACCATGGCTTCGCTTCCCAGGTGACGTCACCTCGTAGTTGGCACTTAGTACGAAAGTCCCGAATGACACCCGATTCGCGCCTTCAATTGTTGGTCACCTGCTGCTTGTTCCTCGCTTCCCGCATTTTGAAATGGTCGATTTAAAAGGTTTAAACTATTGTTAATGTGATTAGCACTCTTTGGATACTTGACTAACTTTCCAGTGTCTATCTTTCAATGTCCGTGCCTGTCTTTAATCGTTTTCCCGCCTACTAACACAAGCTGTCAATAGCTTGCGCCACCAGGCAGGTGCTCACGGTCGTGATGCCGGCGACCGACGTCATTCCAGCTTTGTCATCAGACTTTCTTTATGCCGTAGCCGTCATGTCATTCGGCTTCGTCGTTCTATCGAAGCCATTCCTTCTTCGTCTTATAGTCGGCATGCCATCATGGTCTGGCCGGGCCGACTCTGGCGAGCTAGTGTCATAGCAAAGTGGGCCGATCACGGAACAGGCGTATTTCGCACATAGCCGAAGTAATGGAAATCTCAAAATGACCTCGAAATATTCTAAATGAAGGTGTCTTCACCAATACGGTGTGTCGCTGTGCTGCTTGAAAGCTAATCACACCAACATCGACAGTCATTGAGAGATGGGTTCTCCCGAAATATATTTTTTTTTCGTGGTTATGTAGATTGTGTCTTCATGCCTTCGTCAATGGTTCGACTGCACTGTTAGCCTTCCACCGCCGTGAAACAATGTTCACGTTTCATTTTTTTAGCGAGATATGAACGGTTGTAGGCATTTTATTTTCGTAATTTTAATGTCTTCTTTACTTTAATATTTTTGAAAGCTTTGTGTTGCACAGCTTACTGTTAATTCAAATTTTACATTTGTCTTCTTTCAGCTTCACCATCATCATCTTCTTCTTCAGTTTATTTTTATGCCCACTGCAAGACCAAGTCATATCCCTGTGATCTCCAATTACCCCTGTCTTGCGCTAGCTGATTCCAACTTCCGCCTGCAAATTTCCTAACTTCATCACCCCACCTAGTTTTCTGCCGTCCTCGACTGCGCTTCCCTTCTCTTGGTATCCCTTCTGTATCTCTAATGGTCCACCGGGTATCCACACTACGCATTACATGGCTATCCCAGTTTGCTCCCTGATCCACACCGCTCTCTTCCCGTCTCTTAAAGTTAGGCCCAACATTTTTCGTTCCACCGGTCTTTGTGCGGTCTTTAAGTTGTTCTCGAGCTTCTTTGTTAATCTACAAGTTCCTGTCCGATGTGTTAGCATCGGTGGAATGCAATGATTGTACACTTCTCTTTTCAACGACAGTGGTAAGCTCCCAGTCAGGATTTGGCAATGCTGCTGTGTAAACTCCAACCCAATTTTATTCTTCTGTGAATTTCTTTTCCGTGATCAGGGTCCCCTGTGAGTAATTGACCTAGATAAACGTACTCCTTTACAGACCCTAGAGGCTTACTGGATATTCGGAATTCTTGTTCCCTTGCCAGGAAGTTGAACACTATCTTTGTCTTCCGCATATTAATCTTCAACCCCACTCTTACACTTTCTCGGTTAAGGTCCTCAATCATTTGTTGTAATTCATCCCCACTGTTGCTGAACAGGACAATGTCATCTGCAAACCCAAGGTTGCTGAGATCGCCGAAGGTTGTTTTCAGCTTATTTTATTCAAAATTCTATTTTATATTCTTCCGTCCTGCTCCACGACCCGATTACTGGCCAATCCCACGTAGTGAGTTGCGCAGTTTCACTAAGAAACAACTAACAAAGTAACCATCATCACCGTCTTCTTCGGAGCTGTTCAAGCTCAGACGTTATGATAAAGAAGATGAAGATAACACGCGTTTCGTGACATCACGCACGAGCGGCTAGGGGCCCGAGCTCCGCTGACAGCTCATCGCCAGATCCTCGACGTAAAGTCCCGAAGAAAACCATGGCCTGCGCTCGCGAAGACGGCGCAAGCAGGTCCGAAGTCCAGTTCGCGCCGAACCTCAGCTTCTGGGACCCGACGTCTCGCGAAGTGAAGGACGAACCACCGTCACCGCGGTGCCTGCGCAAGACTAGACGCGACATTCTCGACATCTACGCCCAACCGGTTCCGGGAGTCGTCGTCGCCCCCGACGAGAAAGACGTCACGCGCATCCACGTTCTCTTGCTGGGACCTCCCGGCACTCCTTACGAAGGCGGCTTCTTTCGGTACCTGCTCAAGTGCCCCGCGGACTTCCCGGCCGAGCCCCCTCGGGTCAGGCTCATGACCACTGATGGCGGACGCGTCCGGTTCGCGCCGAACCTGAACGAAGACGGCATGATCTGCCTGAGTCTCCTGGGGACGTGGCCCGGACCCGTCTGGAAATCGTCAGTTCACAGCATAAGAACCGTGCTCATAGCCATCCAGTCATTGATGACCCAGGAACCCTTTCACAACGAGCCGGCGCTGGTCAGGGGCCGGCCGGAAGAAGAGTCGCGCGCCTACAACGACCTACTGGTCCACGAGACACTCAGGGTGGCCGTATGTGACGAGGTGGAGGCCTCCCTGGACGCCGGTTCGTCGTACCCGCCGGAACTGAGGAAAGTCGTGCTCAGGACCTTCCCGGAGTTGTACGACTCGCACGTGGAAACGGTCAGGCTCAACCTGCGGCGCACGGGCTTCGAGGGGACCGACCCGTTCGGAGGTCGCACGGTGACGTACCAGTACGACGAGCTGCTGACGCGACTACAGCACTTGTACGACCGGGTCTTGAAGATAAGCGAAGCCGGCTTCTCCAATGGAAAGTCCGAATGAGTGGGCTGGGCTCGTCTCCACCATCCTTGTGTTTGAATAAAGTTGTCCTTGTTGCTTGTTCCTCCCTTGGATTTGTTTCCTTGTTCCATGGTGTAGTCATCAGGAACTGTCCATGGTTGAGTTTCAAGCACTGATCTCTCTGCTTAACTAGGAGTACATTCGGCTGGTCAAAATAGGGCACTCGGAACTCGTTCGGCTGATACTCTCCAGCTCGGGGGCACTCTCAACTTCTACCTCGCAGCAAGGCTGAGAACTGTCGGAGTTCCGGTCACGTTGTTCCAGCAGCTTGTGTTGATGGCATTGTCTGCCGCGGCGGCAGTTGGCTTGTGCTTCGGGGCCTGCGCGCCTTAAAACGAAGGAAGCGTTCACGTGTTTCCGCTTCCGGTCCTCGATTGCTCTGGCGAGCGGCTGCACGTTCGAATTGGACAAGACTTCTTCATCTCCGATGGAGAGCGCGTTCCATGTATTCGAGTAAGGCGCGGTAGGTGCTTCAGCTGGCGTACAGCAGCCAGCGAAAAGCCGTCTCAGTGTTACCAGCGGACAAAACATTTATTCTCCTCCGGACTTGATGGACTTTTGTTGAGTTTTAAGTCTTGAAGATTCCAATCAGAGATAATTGAGGGTCCGTAAGGTTTTTTTTTTTCTTGCGCTCTTATCTGACGCTGTTCTTGATGTCTATTGAGGGCTTGCATAGATATCTTCTGTGATTTTTATATTTTATTTTGCATTCAGTCTTCGTCGGAATGCGGCTCCAGATAAGGAGAAAATTAGAGTAAAAGCGGAGAGGTCGCCAACAATCGTGCGCCAGAGTGTGCTTAGCCAAGCAGCATTGCGCCATAGCTTCTGGCCCACAGTGGCGCGACTTTCTTATCGAGACTTATGGTAAATTCGGATGGTCGACCCGGTTCTCCAAATCGGATTGCAAGACGCTCCAGATCCGAGTCAGACAGCACGCCTCACCCAAGCAGCGAGTTACTTTCCGATAGTTGACGTCCATCGTGCAGATGCCGCCCTACCTTCTGGGCATGCAAAGAAATTTCCGATACCGACGTTGTTCGTTTGATACTGCAACGTTTTATTGATCTTAAGCCAAGCACTTTTTTTTGTTCTGGGATACAATAGAAAGGATGGGTTAACTTCTGGGAACGATGTACAAATCTTGTTTTGCGCTGGCGTTCGATTATATTCATCTTCTTCACCCAGACAGAATACCTGCAAGTAAAAATAAAGGAAAAGAAAGCAATCAGCAGACTGCATACGCTTTTTCTGGGTCTGAACTCATTGCGATAGCAGCAATAAGTTCTCACAGCGAACACCGCCATCTTATGAAGAACAATTTGATGATAATTACGATCCTCACGTATGACGCCTACCCACTGAGGAGGATAAGCCAACAATAGGTGGTGTGTGCAACACGGCATCCAGGACGTGCTTCCGGCTCTACGATTACTTCCGGTGCCTGCATTCATCAAAAGCGCAGCCTTCGAGATTGGTTTCTGTTACTCGTCGTTAACGTCGCTGGGACATGGAGTTATTATTTGCGATGCGCACATCATTCTCGCCCGATACACTATTGCCGGCTGCGATCTCCGAGATACGTGTACAGAAGTCACCGATGTCGGAGGTTATGTGACGCGCGAAACCCCGCACAAATTACGAATCGTGTAAGCTTTGCGATAGCTCAGCGTTTAGCGCGCCCCACTCCCAAATGCGAATTGCCGGATGTCCAAAGTATTCTTTTTCTTCGCCATACAATAAGGTTGAAGCAGAGGGGAGAGCGTGCCTCATTATCATAACTGGTTTTGGCACGTAAAACCCCAGAAAGAAGGGAAGGGCCCGACGAGA
This sequence comes from Dermacentor silvarum, assembly GCF_013339745.2. Taxonomy (NCBI): domain Eukaryota; kingdom Metazoa; phylum Arthropoda; class Arachnida; order Ixodida; family Ixodidae; genus Dermacentor; species Dermacentor silvarum. The sequence continues at coordinate 46,604,653 of NC_051158.1, read as the reverse complement.
ACGACGTTATTGGCGTAACGATAGGCAGTAACAACCATCATCAGATCAATTTTTGAAGATTTATGGCCTCGTTTTCACATTCCGCGTGTGATTGTCACACAATTGGCACTAGGTCGGTTAAATGTACATATTTGTGATGTAATGTACATATTTGTGATGTAATGTACATATTTGTGATGTAACAGCAGCTTCGTAGTGTGAAGAAAAGGCCGGAGTTGGCATTTTTTCCTCGTCCTTGGATTGGTATTTTCTTGTTCGGCTCCCAGACTTCACTGCAATATTCCTGGCGGAATGCCTAGCTGTTGTTCTATCCATGCGTAAGCTTCACTCTTACGTGAGAGCCGCGCGGTAATCGTCACAGATTTTTTCGCCGTTGTGCGCCTCTCTTACTGCTCCCGGCGAGTCGCATTTGCAAGAGTCGCATACATGTCACTCTTAAGAGACCATATACGCTACGTGTTACGCCAGACGACGTAGACAGCTTCAGAAGTTATCCAATCCAGTTGAGAGCTATATCGCTGTACACCCGGCCGCCATGGTGGCGTAGCGCCTTGGCGTTGCGCTGCTTACGCACGAGGTCGCGGGATCAAATCCCGGCAGCGGCGGCCGCATTCCGATGGGGGAGCGAAATGGAAAATAAAATGCCCGCGCACCGTGCTTTATGTGCACGTTAATTAAAGAACCCTAGGTGTTCAGACTGAATCCGGAGTAACCCACTGCGGCCTGCTTCATAATCATATCGTGGTTTTGGCCAACACCACCTAGACAGCACAAGGCCTGTGCACTCCGATCCATGACGTCATGATACCTGACCCGACTGCCACAGAATCTAATGGGGATGTTCCCGAATAAGCCGTGGTGATTTCGACGTCGCCACTTTCGTCACGCCAACCTTGGCAATGGAAACTTCGGGTCAGATAGCATGACGTCATGGATCGAAGTGAACATGTCTTGTGCTATCTAGGTGGTGTTGTTTTGGCACGCAAAATCCCTTCCCCCCCCCCCCCCCCTCAAAAAAAGATTATCGCTGTACAAGCCAGATAAGAGCCCCCGCCTTAGAATGAGCACTGAACGGAATACGGGGATCCAAAAAGAAAGAAAAACAGATAAGATAAGTTGCGTCTTCATCTACTGCGCTGTGATCTTTCTGTGTCCATGCCTCCAATCGGTCAAGCCTCCACTGTTGTGAGAGCTCATATCGGAGCAAGACTCTTATCTAAAAGGACTTCCGGGTGAAACGTGAGCGGCACTCACAAGGTACGCCGAGAGCGGCGCTCAGAGTCGTGCTGAAGCCCAGGAAGGCCGCCTGAACCGCTGTGTTTTGCAGGCCCGAGTTGATCGCCTTGATCAAGTTGCACGTAGTGCTCCTGGCTACCGTGAGTAGCTGGTTGGCGGGCAGCTGAGTCAGGATGCACTGCGGTGAAATGGGAAAAAAAAGTGTAATGACAATGGCATGCTCCAGATGTTGCGCCGACATCTCAGTATGCTTCGTCGTCGCCCCAGAAACTCCACGCTGTGCAGCCAGAGTCACGTGTCCCGCGAGCCAATCAGCAACGAGAACCGGCCGAGCGTTCTGCCCATTGTCACTGCCGCTAATCAATGCGTACGCGACGCCTCTTGAGTGGAGTGATCACGGAAGGGTTAGCGGTGGACAATGGGAGAGGCATTCGTTCACCCAACGCTTGCTGGCCGACATGAAACACGGCTTTAGCAGCTTTGCGCAGAGCTGGCGAGTTAGGGTTTGGTTTTGGGTCTTGAACCCTGTTGGCCTTGATGCGTACGCGGGTCGGACATTGTCCGGTAACTTTGGGCTCGCAATTTCGAAAACTACCTATTTATATGTCCCAATATATGGCTTCAAACCAAGCATAATCCGACCCTACCTAACCTAACGCTGCACAACCTAACCTAGCAAAGCTTACCCTGATCTAACCCAACATAACCACACCCAACCCAGCCCAATTGCATTACACAAATGCCCCGTGTCCTTCTTAAAACTGCCAACCTGGTATCCCGCGATGCACAATTCCCTGAATGCGACAAACAACGCATTCTTAAAATGACCGTTACGAGTGTAGCTGCCGCGTGAACGTATGAACAACTCATCAGTTTGCCAATGTACTGGCCTGCGTATTTTCGGACAACCGTTGGTTGCCAGAAAAGCTAGCTTGACGGTTTCTTGTCGTGTCTGCTACTGATGCCAAAACTAGCCTAATGATAGTCAAGGGGTGTACTTTCAGCAAGGCAAAGCTACATTTTACACTGCTGACATCGGAATTAGCCAAATAGCTGACGAGTATCTGCCTTGCAAAAAAGAATACCTCAACACCCGCAAATTTCAGTGAAATTTTGAAATTAGTTTGACGGCGGCTCAGCAAGAGTATTATTTCCTGCTTTTCAAGTGTCACTCATGCTGTTAGGCGGGCCAGTGTCGTTGCCAAACTTGCGAAACAAGGTACTATTGCGAATTCCAACGGGACACAAACTGTGCAAGCTGACATCATAAACACCGGGCTATATACAACACTCATTTACTTGACGCTGAGCTATATAAACTCCCCCCCCCCCCCTTGTTTTTTTAAAGCAGGAACCATGCCAAACCATACCATACCTATCGGCATCCCACACAAATACACAGGGGTAGAGGTATCGAAGCATTAACGAAACGCCGGAATGTGAGAAGAGAGCGGTACTTACAATAACGGCTTGCACCGTCGATTGGACCATGTTAGTCTGCAAAAGAACACAACGATGATTGCACACGCACTCGTCGAGTCTTCGACGCATCTTCACGCAAAGCGCTGGAATTTGGGAACTACGCGTTGCGTCCCTTTTGCAAAGTAAATTACAAAAAAAAAGTTTTCCTGAAGCCGCGTAAGCCTCAGTGAATAACGTGGAAATATTAAGGATCAACAACAGCCCCTCACAGAAGACTACGTTCCGGTGAAAGGAGAGAGGCTCATAATTATGATACAATAGCTGGGGAGTCAATCTGAGCCAAACTTCTGACTCGGCATTGGTAAGGGAGTAAAAAGAGAGTAAATTCTCGTTAATGAGGGGGAAAGTATGTGTAAACTCGTTTTGAGACTTTGAATAGACTTTGCTCTTCATGCCCGCTTAAAAAAACGAAAAAAAAAAACGTGTCATGCACATAACACAGTGAATTTACGAAGTTTGTGTTTCATTGTGAATGTAGGAGGAATGCTTAAGAGAAACATAAAGTTAATGCTAATGGGTGGATTACACTTTCCACATTGCAAATAGGTCATTATCCGCGTGTGGAGGCTACTCTCTGTCGGGAAGAGAGATAAATGAAATGGAAGGTGATAGAAGGAGAGAAGAGATAAGAACATGAAGGGGAGATAACAAATTGCGCAAACTAAAATACGCGGTGCAACGCGCTACGGCTCTTAAAATCTGTCACAGAGTCCGCATGCTATCAAGCAGCAGAGCAAAGCGTTTAATTAAATTTTCCTGTGCTGGAACACGGCCTGAAGTATAGTGTCCAAGGATTCTCACTCCCGTCAAGGGGCGGTGCTCAAGCTCAGTTTGTCAAGCGCAGTCGAGAGCACTTTTCTAGCCACAGCTCGCAACTAGCGAATCTATTTTGTTTTGTCCTGTGCGAGCAGTACTTTCTGAAATACCTTTGCTCGAAACGCGATCAAGTCCTTTCATCTGTTAATTACATACCATTGAGTCACTTCCGACTCTTGGTGACACGTACCATTAACATATACGAACGCCACTGAGATCTGCTTGAGACGAAGTTCTCTAATCTCACTGAGACATTTTCCTGTGGCCTGAAGAATCCCGGCCATCTAACCATCTCACGCACTGACGTCCCCACTTTCGCCTACTGTCTACTTTAGAGAGTATTAAATTACGTTTCATTGAACCGACAACCCTCATGACATCAACTAAAGAATAAAGTTTCAGTTTCACGGCTTTTGCTTCGAAGGAACATTCGGCTTCGATCTCACTTCAGAAGGAAAGATTTGTTAATCTGGCAGTCCATGGAATCCTTGAGACTCTACGCAAGCACCGAAGCTCGAATGAATCAAGTTTCTGTGTTTCACATATTTCCGCAAGGTCCGTGACTCACACCATTACATCCCTACAGAAAAAACTGGAGCGTTAGCCAAGTGTATTTTAGTTGCTAGGGTAACAGTGTTATCTTTCATAATCTTCGAAAGTATCCGCGTATTTTTCATTTGCACATATGTGTAAATGGAAGGAGCTCGAGCTCACAGTGGTCGGGGATCCAGCAGTGCACATCTGGGCCGTGTCTCCAAGGCACTGCATATGGGTAAAGAAACTTTTCTTAATACGTCAGCAACAACCTTGAAATAAACAGCAACTGCAACATCAAAACTTATCGATGCTCCGTGCATGGGTGTCTTAATGGCAATTAAGTCCATTTCAGTTTCATTAACGTTAGTTCGCCGAACAAAAGTATTTGTGACATTATTTGTCATTCCAATGAATAAACGTCACTCTATCCAAGATCGAAGAATAAAATTATTTCATCTAAGTCAAGTGAATCAACAGTAGCCGAACAAGAAATGTTTCGTACTGGAGCCCACATTATGTTCATTCGCATATTACATTTCTTCTTGCTTGTTTTTCCTCTTCTTTTTAACTCGGAATTTTGGCGTTCTTTCTCTGTTAAGAATAAGATAACTGATTTTTTTTATTATTTTACTCTAATACTGCTGTATTTTCGGGCCCCCAAGCGCCTTCAAGCTGCCTTGGGCAGCTTTTGGTGTCCCCCTATGATATTGTTGGAATAAAACAGATTCGATTGATTGATTGATTGATTGATTGATTGATTGATTGATTGATTGATTGATTGATTGATTGATTGATCCTACGTTAGGACAAGTGGACTTGTCTTCGCTCTGATGTAGACAAATACCTTTGTCGTAACGCTGGCTTCATTTAGACCACTTTTGACCAAGTCAGGTTCTGGCCTTCCAGTGAAGCTGTCGTTTTTATGATACCAGTTCGCCAAATTAAAGGCGTGCACCTCTGTATAGCTTGGTAGCTCGGTAGTAATAAATTTCCCTCCCCTTTCTCTTTTTCCCAGTGCAGGGTGACCAACCGGGCTCGGTCCTGGTTAATTTTCCTTGATCTTCATGTATCCTTTCTCTCTCAAGATGAATTCATCTAGCGAAGATTTTTCTTTTTTTCCTAAACTGGGAAAGCTTCCTGTCCGCGCATCTCGTACGAGTTTCATTTGCGGCTTCGTGCCTTAATCTCGAGCGGACGACAATTTTCCTTATCAGGAAACTTCCGCCTCCTTGCCGACTTCCCCAAAACTTATCTGCTTAAACTGCAAGTGTCAAGGTATCCACGTACCGTGCTGATGTTGCCCATGGAAGGGAGACCGATGTTGATGGAGCCGTCGCAGGTGTCGTTCTTGATGAGGAAGCCCAGGCAGCCGCTCGAGTTGCACAGATTCATGTTTCCCAGCATGGGAACCATGGGAAGGTTGATGCCGGCTGAAAGAATTGGTCAAGACCAAAAACAAATGTCACAGTCCTGGCTTAGCTCTTTAATTTCTGCGCTCTTGACAGAGTATATATATTTTTACAGCTACAAATGATATGTGTATACGTAAGCCGGATGTCGCTGTGTATACATCCGTTGTCGCGTATACCGCCATCTATTTCCCTTTTCAGAAAAGGTCGCCGGGAAATGAAATTTTATTTGTTTCCACCCAAGGTTTGATCCCGGGTTCGCAACGTGTAAGCCATCGCGCCACCGCTGCCGCGCCGTTCTCGTCTAAACATCGTCGTCGTGCAGTTGTGGTAGTCGTGCCGCCCCAGTCGTCGAGCCACCATCGCTCAGCCATTAAGATATTTGCGCGATCGTCATTATCGTTATGTTATTATCTCGTCGTGCCCTCTTCGTCGTTGTCATCGTGATGACCATCGCCGTTAACAATCTATCATTTGCCGTCGTGCCGTTATCGTCGTGCGAGTCACAGTCGTCGTGTGATTATCGTCGTCATACGATCACTGTGGGGGTGCCCCTGTCGTCGTTTAGAAATTACGACCTTCGTACCATCATCGTTATCGTACCACCATCGTCGTTGTGCTTTCCTTGTCATTGTCATAATGGTCATCGTCGTTAAAGCCATTATCATCATCGCCGTGCCGTTGTCCTCGTGACACAGTCGTCGTGCAGTCACAGCCGTCGTTCAGTTTTCGCCATCATACTATAGCTAACGTCGTGCTATGATCGCTATCGTGCCATCATCGTCCTCTTTCCGTCTACGTCGTCGTCATCATGGTCATAATCGTTAATGTCATTACCATCGTCATCGTGACGTTGTCGTCGCTCTTGTCGTAGTGGTCGTCAGACGAACTGCGACTGTTTTATTGGGCTGACATCTAAAGTGCTTGTTTGCGTAGTGATCTACAATTAGTTTCTGCTCGTTTTCGTTTTAAGCGAGAAGCGTTAACAGAACATCTCGTGTCCCTGGAGCGACCTCATCGGTTGAGACTGTCCCTAAACTGAAAACACGGTTTTTCACCCAGCGGCGACTGGGCGTCTGGGTGTCCTTCCCTACTGAACTGTCGCGATGTTTAACGGGGAGACGGTTCCATAGCCGAAATATTTCATTCCCATGTGTGAGTTTCGGTATTCACGGACTCCGCTGGGCAATCAAACGTGACCACGTCTGAGAGTGCTTAGCTCTGACGATAATTCTACGGAAGTATGTTACACTGCGAAGAGTTATTGCACCAAAAGAAGATCAAAGCGGCAAGCTTACTGGGTAAGTCACGGTTGACGATAATAAGTAGCAGGGGGACCAGTGCGTTGACGATGCCTTGAGGGGAGCCATTCTGGACGACTCCTTGAATGACGCACTGAAAAATGAAGTTCCGACATGGGGGGGTGTGATAAAAGAAGGCTAAATATAGTCCACACCGTATTAGAGGAACACTAAAGCGAAACATTAAGATCAGTCTCGTAGGTTATTCTTTCAAACCCGTATTTTATTTCATTTAACAGAAAAAGGTTACTTGTAGTGAAGAAAATGAAGGTCAAACTTTCTTTTTTTAATTGCGCACCATAGTTAAGCGTCTGCGTGTACGTCAGCGTGACATCAAGGAATTCGACGGATCTTCTCATATTTTATCAGTTTTGGTGCGGGAAATGTTATAGAAACTCGTTAGGTTCCGTCTGTGCTTCACTTACAGTGTAATGCAACCCTCCTTTAACGACAAAAGAAAAATTGACTAGACTCGAGTGGACGCCGTCAGAATTCTTGACGTCACGGCGAGGAACTTCAGTAAGGTGTCGGCACCTGTTTTTTGTTCTTTGCGTCTCTTCTGGCTTACCGAGCTTCTCCTTACGTCAAGAATGGCTGTTTTATCCGTTTGAGGCGAGTATAACTAACTTAAATAGATTCACACCACACATCTTGTGGGGTTGTCCCGGACTGCGCTCGTCGAGGCGCCATTCCCTGTCAAATGTGGGGATACACCCAAGCCGCCCACCTGGCTACCATCCATGCATCTATCTATATGGTCCTCACCGTAAATCCCCCTGTAGAACTAAATCGAACACAACGATTGTAGTACACATAACATGCATGTTTCACAAGTTTGATTTCGAAGGGCAAAGTTCAAACTAATAATAATAATAATAATAATAATAATAATAATAATAATAATAATAATAATAATAATAATAATAATAATAATAATAATAATTACGTACTCTTAATTACAACTACGCCAAATAAAATTAGCATTTATGACGTCGTCGGTTCGCTGTCGAATACGAATATCCCGAACCGAAGATTCGCTACGCTGGCGCATAATGCTCAGGCCAGTGAATTCTCGCTAAACAAGGTGCCGAAATGCTATAAACGGAGGTTCGTCAGAGAGGCGAACACAAAAACGAAAGATTTCGATTGAACAAACAAGAAGAAAGAAAAGCAGTAAATGTTTCAAAACTTACATTGGTAATCTTGCTGATTCCTTGAGTTGCGGCACTGCCCTACAACGAAAGAAAATACGGGCCAAATATTTAAGGAAGTCACAGCAATGCAGGTGATAACTTGTCATTGGAAAGGAGCATCAGTTAGACGAAGTTTCGTGCATACGAAAAAAGAATGTCAGAACTTATTTACCATAAACCACACTATCATTTATGTACTATATCACACAGTTATAATTTCCATTTAAACATTGTACTGCATATTCGCCTTTATTTCATATTCTTCCATTAATTAATTAGCACATCTTTAGACGCCCACGCATCCCTTCCGCCTAACCAACCACCCTATAACCACTATAACCACTGGGTTCTTGTCCAGTTCACCGTAGTGGGAGAACGCAATTATTTGAGAGAAAAATTAGGCAAGCAAACATAACATGGTGGTCTTCACTGCGAGAGAATGTTGTTGTCGCAGTAAATGAATGAGTTCATAGTCTTCTGTTTTGTTTGTTTGTTAGGGAATGGCTACTTATATGTACACATGAAAGAACTTGTTATGCAACCGCCTCCCTCCCCTCCTGCACCTTCCCTTCATATGTGTTGGATGACATGTCCCAGGTACTGGAGTATGCTGACGGTGTTCGTGCCCGTGTAGTGACACAACTTCTGTGCTTGTGACTTGTGTTTGTCTGTCTAGTGCGTGCTGAGATTTTTTTCTTCAGTATTCTTGCCTGAGTAGTGTATTCGGGATGGCGGAATATCCGGTCCTAAAGATGCCTACCTTGACGTTTTTCTACATTCGACAAAAAAAAAAAAAAGAAACAAGATACTTTAATTTGGCGCATAAAGTGCACAGCCTTTTGCCGTTGTTGTTGTTTAGTCGGCAAATGATGCAGAAAACGCTGTCGTCTTCACAATCAAACCCACAGGAATCAAGATAAGACATTGCGGCAACAGGATGTCTCGTCATAATTAGGGAAACACGACTTTGACTTTTTTTTTTACTTTTTTTTTACACCGTGAGATTCCAATAAATGGACCCGAAGAAGGCAAGCTGAACGATCATAGTTCATTCAGAAAAAGGAACTTACCGAAGTACTGCCACAGTAGTTCGCGGAATTACCGATGCACTGGAAGGACAAGATAAGAGTCAGTGTTGTATGATTGAATTCGGACACTAAAGCATTATATATATATATATATATATATATATATATATATATATATATATATATATATACTGAAAGGTGGATGAGCAGCTTTCATGCAATACCATCACTGTACTACGAAATAATTTCTGTCCTGAATGACAACCATTTGAACGATTGACGAAACGTGGGGCATTTCTAATCTCTCGTAACGTCCGTTATTCTCTGTTTCGTGCATTTTTGCAACTCAGGACGCTTTTTTCATGTTGCATTTTTTCTATATACATTGACCTCGATGTGACGGTGCTTTTTTACTGCTGTTGTTTATTTACTTTCAATTCGAACACACTTTTTAAGAGCATTGCGTATGAGGTATAGCCCAATATGGCCTCCTCTCGCGAGGCAAACGAGAAGAGGCAGACATGCTTAAATCGTAATCTCCAGGTAGCCGAATAGAGAGATTCACTAACTGACTTTCTAACGATTCATTTTTTTTTTAGGATAAGTGTTGAAACTGCAGTATTGAAGCCGGATAGTTCTAAAATTCTAAATTCTAAAAATAGCATAAGTTTCAAAATTTCTCTCCCCGAAATCTGCTAAAAGGTGCATTGTCGTTTCAATTAAAGCCTTCCCAAACTGCTAGAAGTATGCTTATTGGGCAGCTGTTAACGGGAAGGCGCAGCGAATTTCGTAGCGCATTTTAAGGACACACGTTCAGTTGTCAACGCCGCACAGTAAGTTAAGTGGGTTCGGTAATAACCCAACAAGCTACGCTCACAAACCCGCAATGCACCTGTCTCCACGCTCTGAAACATAATTCCCGAGAGATACCGACAATTAAAAACGTTCGCTTCCGATTTGACGAAGTAGGAAACGTAGTTGGCTGGTGCATCCACACAAATTCTCTTTGAGTTGGGCAGCGGTACATTTGACACTGAATACGAAGGTTGCCACTGACTATGACTCCTTCATTTATGTACAAGACACAAAAAAACACTAATTAGTGTTCAGTACACTACCAGCAATGAGAACGAGCGAATGTAGAGGCTCAACAATATAAAAGCGAACAATTCCAAAACCACTCAAATGCGTTGTTTCGTTTCCAGGGTCGTCTGCATTTGTAGTAGCGGCTTAATTCAGACTCCAAAACGCACACTTGAGACTACTCCATGCTTATAAATCGGCTACGCAGCGATGTAGTTAGCGGTTAATTAGCTGCACCGCTATGTAATTAGCTTAGATATAACTAGCTTAGATGTAATTAGCGTAAATTGCGTTCGAACATTGCTGTTCCCTCTTCAATTTTTGAGCAACACAGCATACGGTACCAGTATGACATTTAATAGATAGGCTTAGTTCGTCCTTACACGTATTACCACTTACGGAATATCGGAGACGAAGACGTGAGCAAGAGCGTTGGTGGCGCCGTCTTGTGAGAGCAAAGTCAACAAGAACGCGCAGAAGTACTACCGCAATTATTGACTTTTGCTACTCGGCTGCTGGCGCAAGGGTGCAGGCAACAACTTAATTGTTAATCTGGTACAAGGCCCATCGACGACAACACTCAAGCAATGCCTAAACGCCTTTAACGCATGTCCTTCGAGATCTGGCGCTGCTGCTGTTCCGGACAGCGTAGTTCCGGTATTCCGCAAACCGCGCTGCACATTTAACAAACCGACGAAAGCTTCTCATCACATACTTACAGTGCCAATGTCCAGAATGTTGCTGATGGTAATGTTCATGCAGGAAGCTGAAACAAAAGAGTAGGATTACTCGGTATTTCGTACTCGACACAGGTGAACTGAGTTGATGCGCATGCACGTGACGTGAATTTCCGGACACACGAAGGTTGGATGAACAGAGGTAAAGGTGCCTTGGATAGGCTGGATGAGGCCCCTCACCTCTGTTCATCCAAAGTTTATCTCACAGTGTGTATCCATCTGTCGGTCCCCATTTTGTCTTAGGGCACGCGAAGGTAATTCAAGGACCCCTAGCCCAAAAAAAATATTTAAACGTGCACTAACGGTAAGATAACTGCAATCACACGATTCGGAACTGAAGGGGTGCGACGTTTAACTGTATACACACAAACCTTCGAAGTCTTGCACAAAGCAGGCGCATGACCTGACATGGAAAAACACACGTGTTTCTCATCCGAGTCACGGTCTCAGTGCAAATCCTTGTTCATAAATAACGGCTGTAATAAATGCGAGCTGAAAAACCTGCCTCCTCAAGTCCGACCATGGGAAGATGAGCTCGGGGTATACAAACGAAGCCTTTTCCAGGTGAAAAGACGAACTGACGAACACACGTGCACTAACGTCAAACCATCGAACACGTGGCCTCGCAAATAAGGAATAAGGTCAGACGCTTTTGCGGTGCTTCGTGGAGCACGAAACACACGTGGTTCGCGTACTGCGAGAACTTCAGTGGCGACGATCGCGGCCTACTGCGAAAAACACACAGACGCACTGCACCGGCCGGACGGGTTCGAAACTTAAGCCGGCGATTACAGAGGTGGAACTTCGCATTATTTTGGAGGGTACACGTCTGGCTCGGTCAATCATCGACAGTGACCATGGAAGTGCCAGCACAGACCAGAAATATAATATGTTTCACTCAGACAACATCGCCGCAAGTGAAATATGCTGCGCATTCGCAAGGGAAGTGACTCCAGGTGTTCATCACCTCATGTGTGAAGGCTCGAGAGGATCAAGACATTCCGAAAAAAAAAAAAAAGTTCCGGCCCAAGGAGGTGACGTCGTTTCAGGACTGGGTGTAACTGCGGACTAGCGTCAATGTGAGACTTAACTTACACTGGAGCTTCGCGTGTAAAGCTTCCATAGGGAGCCATACTTGGCTATTCTCTTCCCCTTACCCCATTTCCCCGATTAGGCTTAAAAACACAATTTAAACAGTATATTCTCTCTCCCTCTCTCTCTTTGTTGCATTATACCTACGCACTGCCGCACCTGATTCTCATGGCGCACATAACCTTCATAGAGAGCGTTTACATTGAGTTGCCACGCAGTATAGTGAAGATTGGAAATTTCCCCTCCCCATACGAGTACCGATTATGGGAAGCTAACCCTACCGTATATTGTCCCTGTCAGATTGTATAACCACAAGAAAGAGAATACAACCATTCTGACATTGCCACTCAATACATCAAACTTCACATTCTTCAGTGAAGCATAGCTTCTGCTCCCCGTGCGATTTTGTACACTAACGTTAATTTCCTTAGTATAACAGCAATGAGACTTCGTAGTTTAGATTTCTTTTTTTTTTTTTCATTTCTTTCACAACAAACGTCCAGTTTCGATCACGGTGAGATGAAAAAAATCCCGTGTACCGTGCATGGGGTGCTCGTCAAAAAACCCCAAGTGGTCAAAATGAATCCGGAGTCCCCCGTATTCTCCCTCACTAAGGCGTGTCTCATAACCTGATCGTGGTTTAGGCGTGTAAAACTCCATAACTTAATACATAAGTTAATGTCTTTTTTGCCTGTCTGGCTGCTATTTATGTTTGTTTGTGTGTAAGATGCCGATTTGCGACCTCATTTGTGTGATCCAGTGTACACAGATAACACTCTTAATTTTTTTTATCATTAATATGAGTGCTGCTACACTTGTGCTATGCATCCATCTGACGTGTTGGTTGCCGGGCCTCGAACATTTTCACGCCACTTCGTGTGACTTTTGCTTCCGAGGGCCCTTTCCCTGTAGTGTTATGTTAATTGTCTTTTGCATATTAATCTTCAACCCCACTCTTACACTTTCTCGGTTAAGCTCCTCAATCATTTGTTGTAATTCGTCCCCAGTATCGCTCAACAGGACAATGTCATCTGCAAACCGAAGGTTGCTGAGATCTTCGCCATTGGTTCTCACTTGTAAGCCCTCCCAGTCTAAGAGCTTGAATACTTTTTCTAAGCATACAGTGAATAGCATTGGAGAGAATGTGTCTCATTGCCTGACCCCTTTCTTGATAGGTATCTTTCTACTTTTCTTGTGGAGAACCAAGGTAGCTGTGGAATCCTTGCAAATATTTGCTAAGTTGCGCTGATTCTATTGGAAGTTATCTTGGTGAATATTTTATACAATACTGAAAGCAAGCTAATGGGTCTATAATTCTTCAATTCTTTAACGTCTTCCTTCTTATGGATTAGTATAATGTTGGTATTGTTCCAGCTCTCTGGTACACTTGAAGTCGTGAGGCATTGCGTAAAAGGGCCGCAAGCTTTTCAAGCATGATATCTCCTCCATCATTGATTCAATAGACTGTTATTCCATCTTCTCCGCGGTCATGTCCTGCAAGGCCCTTCTAACTTCAACGCTAGGAGCCTCTGTATCCTGTTCATCACTACTTCGAATGAAGGTAGCTTGGCTGCTCTGGGTACTGCACAGGTCAGCACAGAATTCTTCTGCTGCTTTTACTATGTCATCGAAATTACTGATGATATTACCCTGCTTATCTTTCAGTGCATACGTCTTGCCTTGTCCTTGTCGAGCTCATCTAGGGGGCAAACTGTAACGCACAAGAAAAGGAGAAAACTTCCGATGGTCTCGCGTATATATAAGTATACTCACTGGACGAGGATCCTGCAGCAGTGGTCATGGCCGCAGCCACCAGAAGACCGGCGAGAACGTAGGCAGAAGTCATGGTGCAACTCTTCGAACCGGCGAACGACGGCGATGTGAAGTTTGCGGAGATTGAAGGCGATCGAGCTAGGAACAATTCAAGCTGTCTGACACCAGACAATCCAGAGTGCCCTTTTATACCCTAATCCGCCACGTGGAAACGATATAGCAACGGGGAAGCCTTGTTTACACTCCACGTCGAGGTCGATGGAGGCCGTAGCTGAACACGCGCATGACGTAGCCGTCAACTGGCTACGCTGCGACAAGGTCGTAGGGCGCGTCGCCAAGTCCTCTGGGACAACCGCGGTGACACGAAACGAAAGACGATTAATGAGACTACGTCGTAGCATGGAGAGTGGGAAAAGTGCGTGTGATCGTTGGTAAGTTATGTTCCAGTTCCATCCGTAAAAAAGAAGCACACACAAAAAAAAACGTCTCATTAAACCTATTTTTGCGTGCCCGTCGTTGTCACGGACCTTGCAGGCGACGCGCAGAGAATATTACAGCCGTTGTCCGTGTGACAAATGTGTGACAAATATATTTTAATTGTTTTGAAAAAATCACGGCAGGTGCACAAAAGCGGACGTGCGTATAGACCATCAAATATGTTGCTGCCACACTGGAACAGCTGAGAATTACACCGTTATGTTCCCTTTTCTTTTTTCTTTCTCTCTGTTTTTTTTTATTTATCAACATACATGTAAAGCATAAATAAATGAGGGTCGGGGTAATAGGAATGTGAGTTTTAGTACGGATCGAGCTGCTACCACCGCAAAAAGAAAAAAAAAAGTCCTTGTAATGATAGCATGCCGCTTTTATTATTTATTTTATCAAACGGCGTGTCCGTTCCAGGACTGTTCAACACTTAGTTGTTTTTGTTTTGTTTTTCATCGGAAACATGCGTGGGTATTTGCCGCGCAGGATGCATGCACTATATTTATTCATTTCAAGCTGTCTTTCAGTAGTGTATTACAGTACACGCTGCTAAATTATCGCTGTGCCGAATCATGCGCGCACATGAAAAACAATAGCACATCCGGATGCGCACATGACAAGCTTCAGAGGAAACATATGTTTACCCTGTAATGTACGACCGCTCGGCGTTGGTAGCACACAGGCGTTGATCGGCGGTCATGATCGAATCGCGAGTTGTCCGCTCTTGATTAATAACCGTCTCTCTCCCTTCACATTTTGTTACCTTGTTTCTCTAACAAATAAAAAAGCTACCTATCAGTTGAAGCTGCCTGCCAGTTGAAAAAGCGAAGAGTTTCGAAACGTAAACAAAATAAGCTAATATCTAGCAGCCTGTGTCTCTCTTTTGTTTTTCTTTTTTTTTTGTAATTTTCGAAGATCCGGATATGTATCCGAGCGCGTGATCCGGATGCGAGCGCCCACTACATTTCGAAATGAAAAACAAAAAATAAAGTAAACGAGCAAAACAAACTTAGGCTGCGTAATTGTATCTTCTGGGTCCTCACCTGTACCGGCATGCACGGATAGGACAGGCGGGTTCATCCGCAATTCAAACGCCGAGATAACGTTAACCAATAGCAAGAACTTGCGGATAGTTTTTTTACACGTGAAGGACACGCAGATGTAAAAGAACTGGTCTCGCAACCGTGAGTTCGTTGTGTCCACTGTGGCTTCAAAAGAGTACCAAATGGAAGTATATGGACTTAACAGGTGCTGATGGAGTAGTTGGTAATCGAGAACTTAGTTGAGCAGGGCACTCGCCAAAAAAAAAAGAAAAAAAAAAAGCACGGGAACCTGGGTATTAAACCGGTACAGAACCGAAAACCGGGAAAATAAAACTTTAATTTTGCCCGAACCGGAACTGAACCGAAGCGTTACGATTTTTTTTTCACTCCGCAGTGAAACCGAAAAGGAAAAATGAGGGTTTCCGGTTCAGCCTGGCAACCTTTTCTGAAGCTTTTCATCCAAGCATTGGCAGCCTGTGGCCCTGTGTGTCTCAACTCAGTGCTACTCGTTTTAAAGTACACGCCATCTTCTCCTGATTTCAGAAGTAGCTGTATCATCAGTGCGGTTTTCAATGAATCACGTCAGGAAGCAGACATGTTAGTAATGTACTCGTAAGCGTTTCAGTAAGTAATGCACTCGTGAGTGCCTCGAGCGGCCAGTCGCGCGGAAATTTTGCGTGTATTCGCGGGCTTCTCTCACGCTCGGAAAAACACTTTTATGTAGCACATTTGAGCAACATAAAGCTGTATCGGGAGTTTTTCATGTTGCTCTACAACTTTCTCAGTGACGCTTTTCATCTAATTAAAATATTTGAGAAGCTGAATAATTATTTAGGACTAATTACGTAATTAGACGGAATGCAAAAAAAATTATCTGAGTATCTCCAAGCGACGGAAAACAACATTACCTTAGTTCCGTCCAGTTACGTGGCATTTGCATATTTTAAAATCTTGGTGCATGATACTTGGGACGCCCTGAATACTTAATTGTGGCTGGACCCCAGTATGACTGCGGACGGCAGGCATTGACCTATTCGTTAGCGTCAATTAACAACAGGCCGTTTAGCGAAAAGAAAGATACTGGGCCCTTGTCCGGACATAACATAATTTTAGGGGCGTGCGAATAGTGATTTCTGTGACCAAATCGAATACGAATCGAGTAGTGCCCGAAGCGAGTCGAATCGAAAGGAAATCAAATAGTTTTCGAATAATCAACAGCCGTTGTCACAATTAATATAAAACGATGTTCACATCCTAGTATTCTTCGAGTTAGCGCGCTTCCGTCATTACATAGCCCGTTATGAAGCGTTGTTTATTAAAGGCACAAATGCATCATTAGGAGCGAACACGTAGTTTCTTCGCATACACAGGACTCTTCAGAGTGCGAATGATCGCTGTATATTGACTGTAAAGTATGGCTACCTAAGTGACATGGCCTGCTCCATTACGCAAGTTCTCATCTTTTATGTCTATGTGCTAAGCGTTCGGGAGGGAGGGGGGGGGGGGGGGATTTAGCGTACTTTCGCTCCAATTTTATATTTAATCGGGTGCAGTTGTTTCGAAATTTTCGAAAAGTATCCAAAAAATATTCGCATTTACGAATAGTGACTATTCCATTCGAAGGCCGAATACAATAGGACACTATCCGATTCGGTATTCGAAAGTTTCGAATATTCGCGTACCCCTAATTACATCAACAAAGTGAGCCATCAAGAATCTTACAGCGAAGCTGTTGGCCTCTAGTTGGTCGGGATTTTTCGTAGCATGCTCACCCAGAAAACGGCAGCTGGAAAAGGGGGTTTGTGTTTTAGTTCCCGCGTAACAGAATTGTGTTTTCTCGCATATTCGAATTACAAGCCGATGCTATCGTGTCTGTAGGTTGTGTGTAAGTCGTACTTTACGAATTTTTCAGCACATTTTACTTTGAGAAACTCAATTGGTTCAATAACGCAGCTGCGCCAGGCGGAGGGCCCAAAAACAAACGGCAATTATAAGGTTTTGTGTTTGAGTTCCCGCGTAGCAGAATTGGGAGGTGGCGCCACGTCATCGTTATATAAAATGAGTGTATAAAATAAAAAGCCATTGATGTCAAATTGAATGCCGCCACGAAGGAAGGAAACCCAGGAGAGGCCCCGGCCATCGCGGACGTATTGGAGAAAGTGTGGCGGAAATCACGTGCTGTTTTTCGCAAAGGAGCACTGGGACGGGTACCCCAAATGTCCACGTTGCCATAGCAACCGCGCTCCTGAAGCTTTCGCTGCTGCTCTCGGTCTCTGAAAAGTGAGATAAGACTTTTCCCGCCGGTGTCTTTTCTCGCAGCACCTTTTGTTCGCGAGAAAACCTGACTTTGGAGTGTAAGCTTGACAGTTGTGTTTTGGGTCTGTGAGTGTGAGTGTCAGCCAGCAACAGATACACTCAAGCAATCACGGCGCGGGTCTTCGTCGTCTTCTTCAACGTGCCACGAAAAAACACAGGAGCGCGTCTGCTCCACTAAAACTGCTACAGAAGTTTCGTAGGCTTTGTTTTGACACGCGTCGGCACAACACACTTCCGGCGGCTCGTAACAATGCAAGTTCAATGTCCGCGCCCATCTGCTCCGGTGAGCTGCAGAACCCCTGATTGGAGGCGCAAAGGCAGATGGCGCACCAACATGGCTCCGGGCGCCGCCATGTTTGATCACATGGTGACGCGTCCATTGCTAGCCTCAGGTGCCTCCGTTGCCTCCGCGTTTACAATGGATGTGCATGACGCCGGTTCGGCTCAGCAAACCTCTGTTTGTGCATAACGGTGACTGGGTGGACGACACGAATCTTTGACCACAGCTTCAGAAGACAATAAAATGAAATTACGAGGTTTCACGTGCCAGAACCATGATCTGATTATGAGGCACGCTCTAGTGGGGGACTCCGGAAAATTTGGACCACCTGGGGTTCTTTAACGTGCACCTAAATCTAAGAACACGGGTGTTTTCGCATTTCGCCCCCATCGAAATACGGCCGCCATGGCCGGGATTCGATCCCGCGACTTCGTGCTTAGCAGCCCAACACCATAGCCACTAAGCAACCACGGCGGGTAGCTCCAGAAGACATGTAAGCGCTTTCGGAGCTCATTACGCTTGTCCAAACGTCGCGAGCAGCGTATACGGCGATTGTACTGAAAGCGGGGCTACAAATGTATTCCAAGCTGTCAAAACTTTCCGCTTATGAATTAAATCAGGATCAGTGTGTTTTGTTCTTCGTTTTTTATTCGTCGAACACTTCGAAGCAGCGGCTTGTCATGTTTCTGACTCAGTAAAGTTCCTCGGTGCGGCCACTATCTCATTATTTATTTTCTGCGTAATCGCTTCCGGGTGTGCTCAGTTGAGACAAATCAGTTATTGCTGCGCACAAGGCTTGAAACGTCGGTGTTCTGTACTTTGCAATATCTTGTAGCAAAGACGCATTATCGCTAGTAACTCGCTTACTCTACGGACCATCTCGAAACGTTCAGCTTCGAACATTCGTGTGTTGTGGGAGTAGTCCCCGTCACCCATGCTTTGGCGCATTGATTCAAGAGTGCACCCATTCTCGTATTCTTGATACGTTGGCGACAGAGTGGGCGGAAATTTGCGCGTGAGTTTGGGTGGATGCGTGCGAGAAGTTTAGTGTGCCAGGAAGCGGTGTTATACTCAATTTGTCACTGCGCAACGAGCGGTACTCACTCAAGCAGACGTTCCGGAGTTCCGAAGTCCCTTCTTTGGAGGCTAGCGATAGAACGCTGGCGGATGAGTGAATTTTCTTTATCCCCGAGGAAAGCCGTGCATCGCGAAGGGCTGGCAACACAGGCAGTCCTTATGTAGCAGCCGTCCGTGGACTTGGTCGCATAGATTCATTCCATTTCTTAACATACCAGTCAGTACGTTTGCTGCCAACTGCTGCACACGTCTTCCCTCTACCGTTTGTACATTTTGCAGCATGAATGGAGCACAGTGCGTTAGCGGACACGCAGTTCCATTTCCGACAGCTCATCGGGCAGTAGCAGTGCAGCGGTATCGGCTTCGTATTCGTGCGCTTTCACTGAGGCAACGTGCGGCGCGTAGCCGGAAGCGCCATCTCGTTTCTCTATAGCAAACTGCTCCGCTAAAATTATCTATAGATAGATTAAAGGCAGCATCACGCTGCAGAGATAACAGGTCCCAAAGCGTGTTTCTTTTTACCGAAATTTGTGCGTAACACTATTTGTAAAAGCGCTAAAAATATGTTTTAGTTGTACTATAAATAGGCAATCCTAAGTAGTAAACAATTATAGAGAAAGGTTTGCAATCAGTGGAACTGGCGGAAAGATATTGATCAGCTCAACTACTCTGGAAGTTGGAACGTTGGAACGGCCGAACTGTAATCACCTTCCGAAGGCCGGAGTTGTGTTTAGAAAAACTTTATTTCAGCCTTAAGACGATACGAATACTTCAGAACTCCCAGGCCCACAGCTCCTAACAACCGGTTACTTGTGAGAGCAAGTTGGGCGATGAAATCACTTCTACAGAACCACCTCAGTTTTTGCGCCCTTTTTCCGGAACTTCATCAATATTTGCAAAAACCAGCTGCAACAAATCTGCAGTTGGTTTATTTCATTTTGTTTACAGCGAATGCTCTTTTATTTGACGCTATAATGCAAACAGAAATGTGTAAAAAAATACGACCAATGTGCATCGACATTATCAAGTTCTGTAGTTGCGAGGTTGTCCCCGAGAACGTTCACTGCATGGTCCGTTCCTGCGGCGGGCGGTGGCGTCGGTATCGGCGGAAAGCAAAGGATCGAGGAGGGTATGGCGAAAGCGTGAGAAGTAGGGTGCCTTGATGCCCGCGCGCGCTAGCCGGGGTGCTAGTAGAGTGTACTAGAATACTTGGGTAGTGGAAAGAGCGGCGGGCAGCGCGTGAGGCACTTTATGTTAACGCTACCAGGTGGCGCCAGCGGCTCCTAACCGAGCACCAGCAAGCGCTCGCAAGCGGTCATGCAGCCTCAAGCACGGAAGTTTTCTTTTATTATTACTGCAGTTATGCATACTACTCGCGCTGCAAATGTCATTGCTAGCTTATGAGCGAATTAATCAAAGCAATATGACTTCAGCAGGGCTAAGCTTTCGTCAGATTACCTCCGCTGAGGAGACGGCGCCAAGGCACGAAGTGCGTGAAGCTTCGCGCTTACAGTAAGAAGTCGCCTTAGGAGATCTTGCGTGGAACGGCGACGTCTGCGTCAATTTACTGGCGTGTTAATACGAACAGCCCCTGTGAAATGCATACATCACGTCCCGAGTGCACGCTCCGGGAACGTCGTACTCCCGCCAGTTCTCTTATCACAGGCAAGCGCCTTTGCGGCACTAACAGACAGCAATTCCAGGTGTTCTGCGCGTTTCTTTTTTAATATTTTGGAGTAAAATTTAAATTAAATCGCGATCTCATTATGAGGCACGCCGTAGTGGGGACTCCGGGTTAATTTAGAGCGCCTGGGGTTCCTTAACGTGCGCTCAATGAACGGTAAAAGGGCGTTTTTGCATTTCGCCCCCATCGAAATGCGGCCGCCACGGCCGGTATTCGATCCCGCAACCGCGGGCTTAGCAGCGCAGCACCAAAGCCCCTACGCCACCACGGCGGCGTAATGTTTTGTCCCTGGAGTGGCAAACCTCTCCTCTTTTGTTACGGGTTTCTCTTGTTCCTCAAACACACGACGAAGCTATCGTTTCATTTGATACTGAAGCATATAAAATGCAATTGAAGGAAAAAAAAAACATTTTTTGCAGACCAACTGTTTATTTAAATCCGTTGGTTCAAGACATGTGCACCAGGTATAATCACAACACAATTTGTTCAAAGCTGGTGTGCGTAAACTGTTCACACAAAAGTTTAAAGGAACGGAGTAAGGTTCCCTGAAAACCAAGCAAGCACGCTCATGTGCAGCGGCTTAGCTTTAGGTAGTTAGCAGTTTTCGGGTTCTGGCACCCGG
Source organism: Dermacentor silvarum (assembly GCF_013339745.2). Classification (NCBI taxonomy): domain Eukaryota; kingdom Metazoa; phylum Arthropoda; class Arachnida; order Ixodida; family Ixodidae; genus Dermacentor; species Dermacentor silvarum. Next base: position 46,583,458 of record NC_051158.1, on the reverse strand, counting down.
CGCGGTTAAAAGCCCTTACAATGAAGTGCAGACGGGTAGTCGCAAACCGCCGACGTTTCCGAGTGTGGACTAATTGTCTTTGCGGTGCAAATTCCTATTCGACTGATTCCGTTGAGCTTCGTCTTTCGGGGCTTTAAACAACGACAACGTCCGTTCATTTAGCTCACGAAATCCGGGGTACCGGCTCTTGCAACCTCATCTCATTTCCCAATTGTTGGCTCATACCCACTACGGGGGATTGGCCAAGAATCAGGTGATTTCAACTATGTTTATTAGAATTTAAACAAAAACTAAATTTGTATAGCAGAAATTAGAAAAATACCATAAAGAATTTTAAGATAAAGTAATTTTGACATAAAAAAGGTAAATAATAGGAATAATTCATTTCTAGAAATCCAGCAAGGTACTCTTTTTGTGCCTCTTATGAAATTGTAAACTACAAGAAAAGCATCCTTGTGGCTGTGCCCCAGTGAAGTCACCCCAAAAAGAGAGAATCTTTGGCGAGGTTAGTCTTTCGAAATGGAATTTCTAAGTGTTTTATCAGTCTTAAAATTCCGTGGCACAACAGAATAACTTCTTGTTGGGCGAATTGGTGTTTACGGTAGCACTCGTCTTTCCTTTCCTCTCGTCTTTCACTGTTGTCTTTTATTTCGAGTTTTGCGCTACTAAGTATCATGTTCGGTGGCCCAAGAGGAAAAAAAATAAGCGATCAATGGATTCAGGTGCATTGCAAAAAGAACATAGAGGTGATACAGCGAGAGGCGGTATACGGCATGTCCATTTTGTAAAGGAAACTGACACCGATTATTGTTCTACGGTAAACAAAGATAGTGTAAATCATAAGAAGGCGTTAAAATAGATTTTGCGGAATTTTGCGATAGCGCAAGAAAATCTAACGTGTCGGAAACGCGGTAAAAGAAGCAGAAACTGCGTCCGCAACCTCACTGACAGCCGCTACTGCAGCCGCGATCTCCTCGGTTTTTTGACGCCAGCGCCACGCGCGGCGGTTACAGAAGTGGCAACAGCTCTCCCATAGGCCGCGCCGCGCGCTCTTTCCACTACCCAAAGTATTCTAGTACACTGTAGTGCTAGCATCGAGGCACTCTAGTGAGAAGAAAAGCGTAGCGCCGCGCACGGCGGGCTTTGCGGTGACGACGGCTACGAGATGGCGCCAGAGTAGCGCGCGTCGTCTGTATGGAAACAAAGCGCTGTATGAGCGGATGTCCGTCTGCGGCGGCTGCTGTGAATCGCGCCCACGCGTCACGATTAGCGAGGCAGTCGCGCCACACGTCGCTCCGTTTGCAACGTGCCGCATGGGACAGATTGTCCGCGCCAGCCAATGTATCGCGAAATGAAAACACGTATACAGCTGCGCTCAAATTTCGCATTAGGGAGTATCGTAATCGTCAGTGATTTTTTATTCTGATGCTTCCCAGAAACCCTCAGTCGTGAGACTAACGCTCCATGACACAATGGTGATGCGTCTAAAATCCACGGAATAAGATCTTACTCCGTACTACAGGTTCCTCACAGCACCTAATTGCATTAACTGTATGACCTGCGAAAGCAGGTACTGGCGACTATATATCCTTAGTTTAGTGCAAATTCAACCGAACCATAGAGCTTCCTACAAAAAAAAAAAAAAATGGAACGCACTGAGACTTCGCGTTTGAATGTAACTTGTGTATCACTATGTGCTGCTTTGTTGAACTCTTTCAATATCTCCTCTGGGCCCCGCTCACTCTTCAGAATATTCGGATGAAGACATTTGAAGCAGTGAAGAAAAGGCTTTATGACCCGGCTTTATCGCGCTTCTCTCAACTTTTTTTGTCAGGGTGACATGCGTTGTTTAAAAGTGTGATATAGTTTCGTATTTGTCGCTATACATTCACATTTGCATATGGCACGGCCGTATACAGAGCCCTCAACAACAGGGTTCAAGAGTATTGCTCTCAAGCAGTAAATGTATATTGTACTTTTAAGCCTGAGTTTCCCACTTTGGTGACCGGAACCAGTTCACATCACGAAAAAAAAAAACGAAAAAAAATAAATAAAAAACGGATTTCCACTGTGCGCAGTGCATGCCCAAACATTTAAAATGTCCTGAAGACATACTAAAGATACCCTCGAATGCTGTTTTGAGAACATCCTGGGGATGCGCTGAGCAGGTGAAGCCGGACAAATAGACAGAGTTAGGGTGTTTTGAGGCCTATGTGACGGTGTCTTGAGGACGTCCTAATGTACTCAAGAGTGTACGTCCTCAAGACGTCTTCGGGATTTCTTGGTGTTGTTTTGGATGCATCCGTAATTGTGTCATCCCCATGACTCGACCATCATTTGCCTCTTTTGTCCCTATCTAGTCTTATATTCCCCTTACCACCGTGTGGAGTAGCAAGTCAGAAGCATGTTCTTCAGGCTGACCTCTCCACCTTTCAAACATTTAAGTCTCTCTTACTCTTTCTCTTTTATGTTAAGTTTTAAGCGTAACGAACGTATTTTCTATGATGCAAGATGTGACCTTGTGCAAGGTTTCTCGTGAAATTAGGCCAGTTTGAGTTTCTGGACGATTTATACATATAGATACCAAGATTTCAAGAGGTGAAACGTGGCGCATTGCATAGGGTGTCCGGCTCCCGCATGAAGTTCCTTCGTTCGAATTCACCTCTGTGCATTACTTCCATACCTTATTTAATGATGAATAGTTTGTCCTTTGGTTTCGTTTACTCAGTAATGCTAAAACAACTCGTAAACATTAGCATAGCGAACGTGCTAAGGGCGATATTTTTCTTTCATGTCGCTTCGTCTTCAGCCAAACATCCTTTATCAATGGTGTTAATCATTTTAATATGAGCACCCCAAGGCTTCTCGTCAGGCGTCAAACAGGTTGGCATGCACTCCCGACCTCATGTGCCGCGCGTGGAGCTTTTGTCTCGCCCCAGCGTGACGCTTCCGAAAGTGCAACGGGAGGCTGGCACGGTTCGAGGTAGTTGACCCTGGTCCCGAGCAAATCTGTTTTGCAGCTCTGGAAGGTCGTTCAAGACCACCCGTTCCCTCCAGCTGAGCGCTTCCAGGCTAGGAGGCAATGCCGCAGGCAAGTCAACCATCGGAGAATAGAGCCCTTGGAGAGTCCCCATTGGCCGAACATGACGCCACTTGCACGGGCCCGACGATTGGACGAAAATGACGACACCTGAACGGGCTCGACGATTGGCTGTGTCTGACGTGACCCCGACAGACTGAAGGGGTTATAAGCCAGAGAAAGTTCGAGAACAGAAAGTCGTTCTTAATTGCCTCGAGCCGCAGCGTCCGATTTGCTGCCGGCCGTCGATGATTTTATTACTGTTATTTGTTTTGTTCTAATAGTGTACATAATGTAAATAAACCTTAATTTCCCTAAGTCCTCCTCAACGTCACCGCACTCAACGGCAAGATCTAATGGCATGTATTGCGGGCTTTTTTTTTTTTTTTTCATGCTCGGAAAAGCACTTTTATGTAGCCCGTATTGAGCAACAGAAAGCTGTATGGGGAGTTTTTCGTGTTGCCCTACAATCTTCTCAAATACATTTTTCGTCAAATTATAATATTTCAGAAGTCGATTTATTTATTAAGACTAACTATGTAATTAGGCGCAATGCAAAAAATAATCTGAGTAACTCCAAGCGACGGCAAACAACATTACCTTGGATGCTTAAAAACACATCGTTCCTTACATAAGTACTCATAAATTAACTTAATTCTGCGATGAGTGCTTTCACAGGAGCTTGCGCTTTGGCGGAGCTCCTATTGGGCCATTTCAAAAACTCCTGTTTTAGCAGGAAACACGCGCACACGGACCATATACCATTTAGAGAGCCAGCACCGGTCCAGAGCAAAAAAAAAAAAAAAAAAAAAAAAACGGCTATTCGTCGGCTCAACGGTGCTCCGAGCTCTGGCCGCTGCGCTCAGCTTTGCTTTCTAACGTCCACTATATTCGACAAATTCTCCATTGATGGGCCTCGGGAATATTATTTATCTAAGTCAATTAGTAAGTTCAAGTAATTTCCCCTATGTTATTCTTGGTGTCTGAGTTTGTTGGCTTCTTATGATATATAATTCTTCCATCCCCGTATTCGAAAATGCCAATTCAAGAATTGTTACAACTCCAGCCACACAGAAGATTTGTTTACAAGCTCTTAAAATTTTGAGGTGGTTGAGGCCGCGGGAGCATTTCGCGTTCACCCGTCGTCGTGATGTTGTGAAGTGCGACCTTGACTATGTGACGCCGGCTTTGTTGAGCAAATACAGCCTGAGGCCTTCCGTCGACGTGCGAGATTAACACGTTCCGTTCAGTAAGCGCACATACGAAGTAGGCACGCTCGTTGCTTTTGCGGTCCGCGCATATCTCGAGCCCGATCACCGATAGGCGGCAGTTCACGTGACAGTTTCACGTCCCACGTCGTATGCTTCGGCTGTTAGGCCTAACCAGCGCAGTTTCGTCGGGTATCGGCCGCCAAAGTTACTGCTTAGTGTCACGTCGAATTTTTTTTTTCTTTTTTTTTTTTTTTTTTTTTATCTGTAAAGTCGGGGTGGGGTGCGAGTTATATACAAATTTCGACTTGGGTGTGGCTTCACGGCAGCGCGCATTTCACCTCAAGATGTGGTTTCACGGCAATGCGTGCCGCACTACCATGAAACCACCTTTAGGACAAAGTTCTCCGCCAGCAGGGTCGTCTAAATAGAACCGCTGGCCGAAGATACGACGTGGACGGTTTGTGCATCCACGAATGAAGGCTGTCAATACGAATATTTGGGTGTTGTCTGCGGTTATTCGTGAGAGCTAACCCGCGTTTTTTTTTTTTTTTTTTTTTTTTTTTTTTAGGGTGTAGTAATTTGGAGGTGCGACGTATACGCGAGAACATACGTATTATTATAAAGGAAGACGCAGACGTCGAAAAGACGCTTAATCCATCTGACGGCAGCACTACACATGACACGACACAGCTTGGTCGCCGTGCTTTTAAAGGCAACAGCACCAACAAAGGATGCGCGCGCATAGTCTGCGCACTGAACGAAAAAGGGACAGATAATCAGCACAGGCACGTTTCATGCGATTACAACACGGATATTCGTTCGTTTTGAATACTGACATTCGAAGCCAAGCAAATGTCGATCAAATATTCGAAAAAAAAAATGAGCGCAGCCTGCACTAGTGGTGCAAGGCTGGAGCAAACGGCGGAACTTGTGATCGACCAAGCTACAGCCAGGGTCGCTATCCCGACGATGCTGGATACTAAAACGCAGACTCTCGCGTTCTCGTTTTCGAAACTCGGGATCTTCGACTCGACGGCGCCTCTTCTCGGCTGCAGCTTCGGCACGGTATTCCGGATCCGCTCGTCGCCGACGCGCAGATTATCGCTTGGCCGCACGACGCGCTTCAAGACGCGGCCTCGCGAAGCGCTGAAAACTCTAGGCGAAGCGAGGCACATGTGGTTGCTAGGCGACGCGAAGTGATGTCACGGCTAGACGGAGCAGGTGCGCGGTCGTAGCAGCTCGGCGCGGCGGTACGGAGCGGCGGCGAAGTGAGGCGCAGCTGTGCCAGGTGGTTGCTAGGCAACTCGCGGTGACGTCATCGTCAGGAACAGTTTCTGGTCTACGCTATACGGGCCAACCTCTGGCTTAAACAGCTCCGCTGTTAAAATGGAATATTCGCACAAGGCGAGTGCGAATATTAATGTCTCCTTACTACTGTCAGATCAAGCTTCAATTTTTTTCTTTTCTTTTTTGCGTCGTTCACTGCACCGGTAACAAACAGCAACACCGGCGAGGATGCGAATGCTACAGGTGCTAAAGCCTCGTGATCTTCCAAAGAGTATTCCGCTGGCCATCCATCACAACGCACATTTGTCGCGGGCGCTCGGAACCGAAACCGAATTCAAAAACATTAAGTTACAAATTTAACTGCTAACATCACGACAAGCGTTTGTCTGCCTAACATATTAAAACTAAGGTAAATTTTGCGTCATAAAAAAAAGCGAGTGAAAGGAACGAACGAACAAACAAAACTAAGAAACAATAAAACAAAAAACGAAACTGCACTCATTGAGCCGTATCGAGCCTAGCCGTACTTTAGCCAGAGCCTCACGGACTAGGAAGTGCGAAATGTTTGCACGTTCGTTTGCCGGTATTTTTGTAACGTAAAATGGGCGTTACTGCCTGAGACTACGAGATCATTCTCTGCGATCGCCGCAGCCATGGTAGCCGGCGTCCCCAGCCTCAACATCAAGCAGCTCGACTGCAAGCAGGGCGCCGTTCGTGCGGTCCGCTTCAGCGCGGACGGCAACTACTGCCTGAGCGGTGGCAGCGACCGCACCGTCAAGCTGTGGAACCCGTTCCGCGGCGCACTCCTGCAGACCTACCTCGGCCACGCCGGCGACGTTCTCGACATCCGGGGTTCGTGCGACAACGCCACCATCGCGTCGGCCAGCACCGACAAGTCCGTCGTGCTCTGGGACGTCACGACGGCCAAGAGCTCGCGCAAGTGGCGCGGCCACGCCGGCGCCGTGCAGGCCGTGTGCTTCAACGAGGACTCGACCGTCGTAATATCGGGCTCCATAGACGGCAGCGTATGCTGCTGGGATACCAGGAGTCGGGCTCGCGACCCTCTGCAGGCGCTGAAGGAGGCCCGCGACGCCGTGACGAGCGTGCTGGCCACCGATCACGAGATCGTCAGCTCGTCGCTCGACGGATCGGTGCGTCGCTACGACCTCCGCATGGGCAAAATGTGCACGGACACGCTGGGTTGCCCGGCGACGCGAGTGCAGATGACGCGGGACGGCCTGTGCGTGCTCGTCAGCTGTCTCGGGGCCACGCTGAGACTCCTGGACAAGGCGTCGGGACAGTCTCTGCAGCAGTTCGCCGGTCACAAGAACGCGCAGTTCTACCTCGACTGCTGCCTCAATCAGGACGACTCGCACGTCTACTCCGGGTCCGAGGACGGTCAGGTCTGCTGCTGGAACCTCGTCGAAGGATCGCTGGTAGAGAGGTTAAAGCACCCGACCGAAGCGCCGGTGTCGTCGCTGTCTCAACATCCGTCGAAACCGGTGCTTCTGACGGCGACTCGGGGACTGGTGTATCTCTGGGGAGAGCCCGAAAGCGTCGCCAAAGACCCCTAATGCGACGACTGCTTGGTTCAGCATTGTGTACCAGATGATGAAAGTGTTTCAGTGTGAGCAAGCTTGAACAGGTGATACTAGCATCCAGTAGGGTGGGGGCTTGCATTGTGAAATGGGAACACCGTGGTTCCGCAACATCAAGAGTCTAGAAACAGTTACTGCTCAACATGTTCGAGATGAGAAGTCGTGTCATGGCAAAAGGACGCTGTGCATTCAGTGCAAATAGCTTGCAATAGGGCTCATAGTTACAACATTGTTTGTTCACTTGTATCTGTGCACCTTGTTTCATAAGTACGTGGGTTGTGTGTTCATATTTACATATGGTGCAGGGACGTCCAAAAGCACAGCGTAGTTGGCTTTTACTGCACTGAAAGACTTCACTGCCAGGTGTCACAATTCTTTTGCCACTCCACCTTGTGCTAGAAAGTTGAAGTTGAGAAATCTGGCATACTGTGTATGATTCACTTAATTTAGTGTAACAGCACTAATTCGTAAATACAAGCAAGAAGATACAAAGATGTCATAGCTGTGCTATGCACAGCACTTCCTATGCATTGTGGATGCTGAAAACCACCTGCAAACTTCTGTAATATAGAAACTTAGTGGAAAACGTTAACCCAGTTTCACAATTCAACATCAATGACAGGTCAAGCACAGCAAACTATGCACACAGGCAAAATAGGTTTCGGAGGTTTGCTGACAGCTTGCAGCCAATATTTTATTGCAGCAACATATCTTATGATCAGTAACAATTACAGATGCCCCATGTAGTCTTACAATTAGGCCAACCTCCCCTTGCTGGTGCATTTCTTCACGTATATTAAGTAAGCAGCCATCAAATACATAATCGGACAATAGGCAAGCAGTACACATCAAAGTCGCAGGCTCCAGCGCCCAATTAATTGCTCATGCATTCTTCCGTCAATATTCCTTACAACTTGATAGCAAGCAAATGTGATCTGTAGCTTCTCCACATGTGTTGATCAATACCTTTCAGACTGGTAGCACTAAGCAACAATTTACTCTTTCATCAAAGTTTCACACAGAGCAGTTCACTAGAGGAAGTGCCTCGCTAAAATATTTCTTTTGAAATTCTTACAAAGAAAGCACAATGCAAGGCGTTACAGTAAAAAACAGTGAAAGGCTATAAGATCCTGTCCTATGCTTGTAGAAAGCTATTGTTTAGCCATTCAGGTCTGTGCTAACTATACACACGAAACAAATTATCTTTGCCTTTGTAAGAAAACAATCAAACTGGAGCTTCACTGTTAACTAAAGTGCAAGAATATCAAGTTTGTAATTCATCTTGGTGAAGCAGGCATTTACCAAATTTGCCTCTGTCATAACTACTGCATGAAGCTAATTGCAAGGGCTTCAAAGAATGAACAGTTTTGCTCTACTTAGGCAAGACACCTTGTCACAGAGTGCAAACCACAGGCATTTCAGACCATGAACAAGCAAAGGAACTTCGAAATGAAATTGGACACCAGCTGCTTTACGAGCTTTCAGCACATTTAGTAATAAGGGACTCTGGTAATGCCTTCAATTTGTTTGGACAGCAGAACCTGGAAGAGTTGGAACTTTCAAGTAAAGGTTCCAATTCATGACTACTTAGTCATTTGCAGGGTTTTTGCAACATTTAGTGAAGTTGAACTGTAGCTGTGCTTACAAACGTGCTACAGTTCAACTTCACTAAATGTTGCAGCTCTGCTTACAAACATCAACTGGCAAGATGACTCGAGCTTATAAAGTCACTACAAAGTAGCACAAGTGGCTACACTGCAAATGTGATGTCCAATTTCATGCCACTTCAACGACACAGGATCTTCCAGCCTTTTTAATAATGCCTTCGCTTTACACTGACAGCATAACCTGCAGAAGTTGTGACCTTACTAGCCAAGAGGCCAGCTCATCACTATTTGGTCATCGCCACAGTATTCTGAAACATCTGGTGAACTTAAACTACAGCCCATTTACAAACTTGATGCAACTAGCCAGCAATAATGATGGCCAACAGGCTAGGTGACCTTGTTAAGTCACTGCAAAGTGGCATGACTGATCTGGTCATGTTGCCAAGCGATGGCCAATGAACCCTTTACAACCCAAGCTGGCTGTTCTGCAGGGCACACTGCCCAAGATACGGTGGCTCATGCATTGCTAAAATGCTAATAAAAGCATAATTCTTGCCGTAGCTGAATTCCTTCCCATGAGCAACACAAGTGCATAAACACAATCACTGTGCACCAACTTTCCTGTAATCAGCACTTTAACAATGTGCGAGCGGACGCCACATTTTGGGCAACTGTGTCTGCGGCAAAGCCAGCTTGGCAATTTTTAGAAGGGACTGTAATGGCGACCACAGCACGAAATTGGCCAATCCTATGGCCGGAGCCAATTGGCAAGGCAGCAACAGCAAGCTTTATCACAGGTCTTCCGCGACTTCTTTTCCATTTCCTCACAGCACTTTAGTAGCACATGCCCTCGTGGTTAAGGAGCCACTGTTTCACATCGTCCCGCTTCCCTCCGGCAGTAATGTCCCAGGGTGCCGTTGTGACGCACGACGCGGTGACACGGCACTAAGAGCTGGAGTGGGTTGTTCCGCATGGCAGACCCGACGGACTGGGAAGCCCGGGGGTTATTGCAGAGCCTTGCCAACTCGCCGTAGCTCACCGTCGTCCCTGGACCGATCTTCTCGGACAATGTCCGCCACACCGAAGCCCAAAACGAACCTGCGAAGACAGCACAGTGGCATGAGCACAAAGTCATCATAATATTTATTTATTTTCAGGTTACTGCTACGTCTCTGATGAGACAATAAGTAGGAGTGGGTAAATACATGCTAAATGCCACGAGTCATCAGCCACACCCTATTTATTTCTCGGAAAGAAAAGTGAAAGTGCACATCGTATTGGTGTAAAAGCTTAAGAACTCCATAACCTGAACGCGCAAAATTTCTGTGTGTGAACAAGAACAGACATGCTTTGTAAACCCTTGCCACCAGATTGCAATTGCCATGCGTTGCTGCCAATTCGATGCTTTTCACAATGAACACCGTCAAGTGCATACGAATGAATAAGTGTTGGGCTGCAAACTGCACGCGTCATGTGCCTTCAAAGGCTATCCGCAACAAAATTTGGATGGTATAAAAAGCCTACTTTCAGATAGTGTAGATATATAGCATTCTCAGTGCAAAATTTTTAAGTGTGAAATACGAGTGGATGCATCACAAACAGCTTGCAAAAATGGTGTTTTTATTACTTTATATTGATAAAAAACTAATAGAGGGCAGAAGAAAATTTGGAGAGCGCTTAAGCTTCGCCTTTGAGAGTAGAACGCGATAGCATTCAACGATTCCTGGCTGCTTATCAGCCTTCCTGGCAACTGCAGCTTTTTTGTCCAACTTAGCCTTCATGTGCGGCTGCCGATCAGGCGAGCGCCATCTGGATGGTATTTTTGCAAGGAAGTAACCATGGCGCGCCACTGTATGAATTGTAGAAATGCTGGAAAAAGGGTTTGTGTTTGAGTTGCGGTGTAAGATAATTATGTTTCCTTGTTATATTCAAATTACAATTCGGCGCTATCATGACTGTAGGTTGTGGTTAAGTCGTACTTTACAATTTTTCGGACGGATTTCACTTTGAGAAATTCAATTTTGTTCACTAATGCCTTGCGGTCACAGTGGTACGGGATGATTATTTGCGCCAGCGATGCCAGCGCCCACGCCAACACCAACGCTGGATTTTCTGTGACACGGGGCCCTTAATGCTATCGAAGCACCACCATTATGGCTCGCTAGAAACTACGTAGAACATAGAAAGGCTGGTGTGGCTATTTAGCATGGACTCCGAGATTCGGTGCCACTCTGGAAATCTAGGAAGTAATGAGTTGGGATTTGCCTCACACATGCATTGTCTGCTAAGATGAGATTTAAGGGCTGTTAAGAAAATCTGAAGATTGATTCAATAAAAGTGTAATTCGTGAGGTTAACGTTTTGCTAGAAAAGGGGATTGCCGACGTCTGCGATGGGCAATGACTCGGAATATTGAAGTAGGTGTCATTCATCAATGTTTACATTGTAAAAACAAACTTTTCATCACACTACTTAAAATCTTTTGTTCTTTTTCGTCCACTCTCTATTTTGAGCTGTTTGCTTTCTACAATGTTAGCCTGCCAACTCACCCACCTCGCCATTTTCACTCCTGTTTACATTTCGCGTTCACAGAACCACTATTGCGATTCACTGAAAAAATACTTGGAAAGTGCTTGCAATGGTGCAATGCCCCTTTAATTACGATTAACTTCAACGACATGGGGTTCCTTAATGTGCGCCTGAATTTAAGTACACGAGCGGCCCCATTGGAATGTGGCTGTCATGGCCAGGAATCAAACCCACAACCTCATGCTTGGGATTGGAACACCATAGCCATGAAGCCACCACGGCATGTTGTTACTTGATCTACATTGAGAACACGGCCTCCTCCAACTTGTGAAATTATGTCGAGTGTTATGACCAGACCACACCCTCAATAATGAGGATGAGTTGAGGTTGCTGGAAGTTGAGGTGAAGTGTAGTGAGGTTGCAAAATTTGATTGGAGGCGGAGGTAGAGGTCAAGCCTTCCAAGGTCATTTGGAGATCTAGGGTCGCAAGCCTCGGTGTGGTAGCGATAGTTCTGCAGAGCACAAAATAAAAGAAAACCAACATATCGATTGCGGGACCGGTCACTGAGCATGCGTTCAGTGCCCATTTTTGTTCTTTCTTGGCTCCCTGATTTGAGCAACACGTGAAGTTCGAGCCGAGATGTGCACTACAGCTCCAAACGTTGAAACGAATGGTGATGTTCACCATACTTTCTAGCTTGACGTTTGCAGTAAAAGAAAAGCTTTGTCTATTACTCTACCCTCACACTGCCAACTGCCTGATTGGCTCAGTTCGTGGAGCAAATGCTCCATCAAGACAGTAGTGCCTTGTTTGAACACTGAACCAAGACAAATTTGAAAGCCTTTTTTTTTTCCCCGAATGACCCATATGGGTATCGTTTTTACCTTTGTGTTACCAGATGCCTACTTTACCTAGCGTTGTGAACCTACCAGTCGAATCCAGAGCCTACTTATTTAAAAGGAAAAGCAGGTAAGACGTGTTATCGTTCACCACACTTATTTCTGGTAAGATGAAGCACTGATGTTAACCATTCGCAAGCAAGAAAGCAGGCAGTATTCAAATGTAACCTTTGCATTCATGCTGGAGAGTAAAAGCTGACATACAGGCATAAATGCAGCAGAACAATAGACCCATTTCAAAGCTGTTATGTTATTTTTTTTATGCAGCTTGGTGCCTAGAACATTACAGCAATGTTTATCATTAAAGTGGCAGTTAAGCAATACCACATGTTGCCAGCTGCATGTAAAGCAATGATATGTACTCTACACACACACTGGATGAAAAAATTGTACAAGTAGCAAACATATGCTGGACAAACAATATGTAGATCACCAAGTTTTCGTCATGATGCATTACAGAAAAAAAACACCTTGCCATTTATGAAACGGGTCTATTATAAGCAGCATATCAGCAGGCCACCCTGAATAACAAATTAGAATGCCTTTGACACAAAAATGTAACAGACCTCTCGGAAACACAGTTGGCCCGCAGATGGCAGGCAGTGGCCTCTGCTCTTGACATGGGCTCTTGAAGTAGGCATCAAGCCAAGACAAGCAGCCTAGCACAGGTTGGTAGGTGTAGCCATTGTCCTCAAACTCCTGGCTCAGCAGCTTCACCTCAATGCTGACAAAAAAAAAGAAAGAGCATTGTTGTTAAGCCAGGTGCAAGTTTGGGTTAATTGATTGAATGTGATTGAACTAAAAACATGAAAGCAGAGCTTGGACAAAAAAAAAAAATTGAGAAATCGTGAAAGTAACCACCATGTTTTCATCCTTCCTTTTTTTTTTTTCCAAGTTCTACCTAGGTGCTGTTAGTTCAATCATCTCTTTAAGCTGTTACAGTTGGAAGGCAACCAGCATAGAAAAAACATCACAGTAGTAGATACGTAATATAGACACTGTGACATTCATAGATTACTTGACATGAAAACAAAGTGAGAAAGGCCAGCAATTGCCTCGAGAAGAGGCACAACTGTGCCTGGGGGCCTCAGGTGGAGGAGGCAAGGAAAGGCACAGAAAAGGAAGACAAAGGTAACAAGGAATAACGCTGCAGCACCTCATTAGTACTAAATTACATATTTTGTAGTAGAGTTGCGATGCTCTTACAGTGACCTTGAGATTATTTAGTACAAACTTTTTGGACACCCGTGCACCAATCTCGATGACTGGTCTCATTAATGTTGAATGCCTGCTACGGAATTTCAAGCCAACGTACACCAGAGTGACTAATTTCGGTTACAAACATTGCCGTACTACAACAGCATCATTCTGACCCACCAAGGAGCCTACAATGTTTATCAATGCAAAAGTGATAAAGTTAGAAAGAATTTGGCATAAAGCATGGTCATGCCGTATACTGTCGTGTGTTGCTCTTATTCAAGAAAGCTGAACCAAAACTTTAAAAAGTCATTACAGTAGAATGATGAAAGAAAAGAACTGGCTTGAGAGTGAATGCTAGCATAAACGAAACATCAGAATTTAAATATCTGACAATGAAAGCCGCAGTTAAAGAATTTTCCTGAGTTCACCGATGATCCTCAGCTTGTTTGCAACTGCAGTAAAGCAGCTGTTCAACTATGTAAATAATGATAGAGCAGCATGAATATTGCCTGAAAAGTGCAAAGGATAAGAGATGTTTGACTACTCTCCAAACTAAGCAAATGAGAATACACACAATGCGAGCACACTGGTCTTCCTTGTGCCAGTTCTGTATGCTTATTTTAACATGCAGTTATATCTGTCACAACTTGCAACAGAGAGACACCGGATGGTGTAAGAGCCCAACTTAGAAGTATGTCGCATTTTCTCAGTGAAAGTGTGGTGTACAAGGACTTGTTCATTCTCGAATCATGTAAAAAGTGCAATTGAAGTAATTCAAACCGAACAACAGCTCTCAATCTCTGCACCATCCATGCCCGATCCACATAATCACAACCAGTTACACTGTGCAATATCCTCATCTGTTTAACCACGGCCACTGGACAAAAAAAAAAAAAAAGGTGCAGCCCCCCTGACACAGCAGGCTCCACTTTTTTTGCAATGGGAGCGAATGTCACAGCCCTAGTTGCATTGTCGGCTGCTTGGTTGGGCCAAACGGCGCTAGCATACGGGGATGGGATGCGTCGGCTTCCACGGGCAATGGCGTTACAAGCGCGTTCCTGATGCATTTTCTATGCCAATCCCAGACAAGAGTCGCCGACTGGTGGTGCCAGGGCGGATAACACCGTTTTCGATGCATGTGGCTTTTTTTTTATCCAGTGACTGTAGTTTAACTACGCAATCCCGGTATGTCCTTGGTTGAGGAATGCTAAAGAAACAATGAAAACAGCCAGCTCAGCTAAATGCCCTATTTCCAAGCTTGCAGTAGCTGACATCCTTCTTTTTAACCCTTTAACTGCTGCTTTTTTTCCCCCACTGCCCCCCATCCCCTTATTCCGGAGCAGTGAGAGGACCTGCTGACCAGCTCATGCCCCAAGGACCAGCTTTGACTGGTGGTCAGAGTGTGACGGGCAGCAAGGGGCCATGGCGTCCTGGACTGAGGACACCGTCCACCTGGGAACGACTATTGTCGTCTGCTCTTTAAATAAAGGCTATTGCTCTCTTTCTCTCCTACTGCTTCTCAGCCACTGCCATTTTTTTTCTCACGTGTTGGTTTAATGGACATTTCATGCTACACATAGAAGCTGGTTTTCCGTCGTCGCTTTCTCCCATTTCAGTATCTGTAAACAGTTCCCAAATTCCTTCATCTCCCATAGTCTGGACAGATGAACCTGCCACACTGGCAATGGCTGACTGCGCAATCCTAAGTCAAAGCCCTTTTATTTTCACGTGTTCACCTAGCACACATTTCAAGCTACATAGAAACCGGTTCTTCGTTGTTAGTTTCTTCAGATTCAAGACAGTTTATATATCTTTTCGTCTGTCAAAGTGCAGACAGACCTGCCACCCTGGTTGGCCATGGCTGGCCTGCTAAGACAGAGCAACACAGCACCCAGACATTGTTGCTCCACCTGCAGTCAACTAAACATACAAAAAGACTTCTATGTGTTTAGATTATCTCTCCATAGATGAAACAACTGGTATGAAATGTTCCTTTTTGAATGAGCTGTTGCTTCTGAAGAGGAAAGGAGTGTGCTGATAGTATGAAATGAGCATATACTCGGGAAGCGGCAGGGATTGTGCAAGGGTGAGTGCTGGGCCATCCTGGGAGTGGCTGTGAAGGGTTGGAAAAAATATGTTTAATGGTAATAACACAGTTAGACCAGCGGTTTCCAGTTAAACACTTGGGAGGATTGCCACCAGCTAAAATATAAATAACATACGTTCGATCCTTCGCTACATATTCATTACAGCTAAACTTAAAATATTCTTCAGATACATCAGTTTTCCAGTAACAGAGTACAAAGGAAACGCTGATTCAGTCCTTCGAGCGTGAATGTGCGGCTGGAATACGATACCTCAGGTCAGGGGTGAAAAGTGCTTCGTCATCCATCTGATGCAAGCTGTGCAGACCGTGCGGGCAGCTCTTCACGGCAAGGCGGCCAATGGGGCTGCTTAGAACGTAGTCGTTGGTCGGGCCGTAGGGGCACGACTTTCGCTTCATGACGGCCTAGAATAGAGAGAAAAGACAGACAAAATAAAACTCCGGTCACATGGAAAGAAAAAAAATGAAAAAAAAAAAAAAAAAAAAAAAAAGCAGGCAGCACACGTTAATAATTCGCACACGGTGCCAAAACAGGAATAGCCAAGATCGAACCAAGCGCATATCGCGCTGTTTCGAACCAGACGCACTCTGTATGTCAAAAATTTAATAGGTTAGAAAAACCTATTCACGAGTTTCATCTGCAAAAGGCTGTGCAAGCGTTATGCAGTAACGCGTTTGTCCCGCGTTCACTTACCGCCGTGGAAGACTCGCTCTTGTGGGCTGGCTTCGTTCGGACCCGCCGAACACGGCGCTTGCGGGACAGTGCCTGCCTTCTTTTTAAAATAAGAATTAGCAGTAAAGCAGCCAGTTTCCTTCGCCGCTCCATTGGACGCGCAGGAAAGTTCCAGCACAAAGAAAACGAAGGATCGCGCAGCAGACAGCCGCGGTTCAGGGCACCGTGGTTCAGCGTGCGCGGCCGAGAACAAAACGCGCGGTTACCACGTGGTACCCCTAAAGTCCCTAGATAAAACAAGTTTAGGGACCTTAGGTACCACCAGTTTGCCACGCTTCGCGCACAGAACGAGCAAACGACCGAATTTCGATACGTGCAAGAAACAATAAAAAGACTATTGCGAGACCTTCAGAAATAATTTATGTTGCTTTGTACGGCGAAATAAATAAACATAAATTATTAGAGCATGCGTTACACGCCAGGAGCGTACTCGCTGCCCTCGTAATTTTTCCAGTGACTTTACTCATACTGGCAACACAGTACAACACTAGCCGTCGCTCGCGTGGTTGTTTGGCAGTGGTGCATCACGATTTGTGTGGTCCACAAAAATCGCTCCGAAACACACAGTGAAGTCTTTGGCAAAGTGCGGCAAAGCTTCTGCGTAGTGTTTAAAGACTGCGACGAAAGCCGCCCGTACAGCTACGCGTTTCACAGCAAACGCGAAACAGTGCATATGAATTATGCGCGAAATTAAAAGCACGCCGAATAACTTCATGAAACAGCCAGTGACGCTAAATTCGGCGTTTCAGAATACTTTCTGTATTAAGAATTTAAGGCGTAGTATGCTTCTCGCGCGCTTGAAAATGAGTCGCGAATCTTTCCTGCTCAGAAATGCACAGTACGAAAGGGTCAGACCAGACCAACCTGTCAGTCAGCTGTTGCCAAAAACCCGCACGTCGCACAGTTATCCAGAGTTTGCACCACCTGAAAAGTGCACACGGGTCCTTTTCGGTAACACTCTCGTGTGATGACCACGAGTTCACAAATTCAAGACAAAACATTCAAAACGAGCTATTCGCGCGAAACCATTGCTCGCGACACGCACAGCAACAACCTAAACAAGCGGCCATGCAACCGGCAGTGGTAACCACGTGATCATTCAGCTTGCTTTCTGGATCGGCTGTGGCCCTACTTCTGAAGCAAGCGATCGATGTCCCAAACACAGTGACCATGACGTCACCAGTTGCTTTCGACCACCCGCAGTACAACAAACGCACGGCCTTCAAGATTGGGGACGTCTATCACTCGGATGGAGCCGTTGCCTTGTACTTTTCGACAGCTGTCCACACATTTGACACGACTCGGGAAAAAAACAGCGAAATGAAAGCAATGGAAGTATTGTCGTCGTTGCTCCAGTTGCTCTCACATCGACGTGGCATAAGTGGATGTTGTCCTGCTTGAAAGATGCTACACTAAAATCCCATCACCCTGCACATGATCTTAGGTCCCTAGACAAAACAAGTTTTTAAACTTGTTTTATCTAGGTGGGTGGAGTTGTGTGGCAGTAGTTACCCGTCTATAGAAATTCGGGTGTAAAGTCCAAGAGGAAAGAATGGAAATTTCGTGTCCATTGAAGTATGTGAGAGAACTGTGTGCAGGTGGACCTCTGGAAGCATACTTACAGGAAATCCTCCACATACGCTCCTCAGAATATGCACTAATTCCTTCATATTAGTCGGCATGCAAGAAGTGAAAATGTATATTTGTCTATCTAATTAACCACCCCATGTTCGAAAGATGTTAATGGTGCCACAAACTATGCTAACTTTTTGCATTGGCATTACCAGAGTTGTGAAAGTTTATTTACCCGTAAAGGGATCATTCTATGTTGGAGTCTCAAAGACGCACAGAAATGAAAATTGTGTTGAAGTAAAACCAGAAAAAATGCATGGGGCAATAGGACGTCAGGAGGGAGGGGGCTCCTCCGATATCTTTTTTGCCACTAAATGCATCGTTATCTGAGGCAAGTCTCTGAAATGGCCAAGTATTGCAGGTACTGCATGCGTGAAATGGCACGGTGGGAAAAGATAGAAGGGCTGTATCAAACAGCTAAAAACTTGCTTCCACAACTGCAGAAAAACGGGAAACGAGAGAAGTCTTTTATTGAAAAGCAATCGGGGCGTTGCCAAAGGGGATAGGCGTTCAGCGTTATTAATTAAATTTTTAACAGTTTTTCCTTGGGCAAAACCTTCCCTCTGAATTCAATGAATTATTCATGACCTTCCTCCCAGTCTGGGTTTACCTGTGGTCTGTAATCTGGAAGGAGAAGTTTATAAAAGTAGGCCAGGATTCAGGCGTGCCCATGTTGTGAAATTACAGATAATGCACAAATAATTTTACCCTTTCGCACAGTATGTCCTCACCTGTGGCAAGAACCACCAATGCCTACTGCACTACTATAAACGCAATGCCTAGTTTATGCAGGCACAGTGAGTACGATGGAACATCCAGTCAGACTGGCAATTTGGCCGAGTTGGTTATGCCTTGGCAAATAGTTTTTGTGCCGACAGACATGCACAGAAAGGGGGGCACAAGACACAACAAAGACCTCCTGCACTTCCTGTGTCCTGTAACCCCCTTTTTTGTCTCTACATGAGTCAGTGCAAAAATTATTTTGCAAGGCATATCCTGAGCACTGCAGAGAAGCAGTACAAATGGTGGCTAGCTGAAAAAACTAACTTTAGTGTCAAAAGTGCCAGATGAAGACGAGTGCAGTGAACCACGTTGTACCCAAGTTAACAACACGAGCATAGTCTCCTAATAAAATAGCCAGATGGAAATCTGGATTTACGGGCTCTTCAACTACCACGGGAATGGCGTGTGCTTGTAACACATTTCTTCAGAACAGAGGAATGCTGTATGTTAGTAACTACTCGAACCTATTACCTGTCAAAACCTATCAAAATAAAACGAGCACTCGCCTAAGGTTGAAAGATACAAAACATGAGTATGCGTTTTACGGGTATGTCTCACTAGATATGGATGGGTTTTTGAGCAGTGACACCATCGGTGGCCATTTCACGTTTCTTAAGGGTTCTTATTTGTAGTACTATTCTGAAAACAGTACGACGACAGCAATAAGAGCGTAAGTGAAGCTAAGCAGTGCCACACAGCAAATATGCAGCAACAACACTAGCTGAATAAAAACCCAGAAGGTTATTTGAAACCAGAAGGACAATGTTTAGACAAATCCACGTACTGCTAATCACTCCCATGCTGGATGAAGCATTGTAATGGCAGCACAGGTAGACCCACTAGCACCCATTTCCCTCTAGTTATTCTTGGTACTAAATTGTACACACAAGAGCGTAAACAAAGTTGGTGATGGTTTTGTGTCTTGCAACAACTGGAGCAACATTATACTGTAATCTTCAGCCACCTTACATTGCTGCATACTTTCCAACCTGTTATAACTTTAAAAGTTAGGGATACTGCTAACACTAAGGAGGGGAATAAATAGCACGCGTTTTTAAGTTTGCCCTGAAGTACGATGCATTCTGTTAATGATGATTTGCTTTTAGACAGAGCACACAAGTACGTAACAGCAAAATTCTGAAAAAGGACCCCAACGTTTCTAGGTCACAGTAACTTTCTTAGCGCCTTTGCTGTTGCCAATTTCACCTGCTTCAGAAACGTGTCTGAATTAACTAGCTCTTGCGCACCTTGGCATATGGCATCTTGCGCTAGCGCAAGAGGGCAGTGCAGGGTAGTAATCGCAATTTTTTTTGCACGTGTATATTGCGATCTTGCATCACCCTCATCTTTGTATTCCTTTAAAACGTCTCGTGGGAACAGATTTTGTTTTCCCGTGAAACCTTACAAATTGTAGAACCTTAAAAGGTCTTGTGTGAACATATTTTGTTTTCAGTGAAACCTCGTAAATTGAGGAACCAGCCCAAATTCATAAACTTTACGGAAAACTGGGGAGAGCTGACAGGTATGTTGCTGATACTACTTTTATTCTCTCGTTTGGAATACTATAGCATAAGGTGACACTAACTTGCATTTCAGAGAGACAGAAATGTAAGCAAGCAACGGGACATCTCCGTCTATTTATATTACATTGTAAGCATTGTACTTGATGTCATGTTGCATGAGAAAAAAACTTGCAGGGGACACGAATGCCACAAACATTTCTGCAATCCCCCCACCCCCCATCACAAAAAATACACATCTTCAAAGGAGTGGCCTTTTTATTTTGTCTACCTTCCTCTTCCTAGGTGTGTCCTTATGTGCTAGACGTTAAAAAAACGAACAAATAAACAGTTCTTCCTCTAACAAGCAAAAGCAAGAAGATGAAGGAAGAAGTCCAGCTGTTCACAAACATATGGCAGTGCCATTCCATGCTGCAGATTCTGCAAGAAACGATGCTACGTAGAGACGGTGGCAGGGCGCGCGAGACTCGAGAGTCGTGCTGATGGTGTTGACGAAAAAAGAAATAGTAGACTCCCGCGCTTTTTTTTTTTCTTTTTGCCCACTCGGGAAGACTGTGCTTGGCTTCTGTACACGATGTTGCTTTCTGCAGTTGTTGCACTACTTGACTTCAGCCATGCGGTTGAGCGCACTTCCGGCACGGAACCACTCCAGCTGTGTCGCGTTCATGGTGTGGTTCAACGTGATGGTGTCCTTGGAGCCGTCCTTGTGCTTGATCTCGCACTTGACGGGCTGGGTGTGACAAAGACAAAGAGGAAAAGACTTTTAAGAAACCAAGTTGGGAGTGATAAAAATTGGCCACCAACCATCGGAGGACTATCGTCAGAGTCAAGCGAAGGCTTCCAGAAATGAAGTCACAAAGTCATCCAACGCTCGAAGGACGAAGTTTAGGCAAATCCACGTACTAACCATCATTCCCAAGCAAGATGAACTGCCACGCCCGCAGCTCCAGTAGATTTTCTTCTAGTGCTTTTTATCGAAAACTCTATGCTGTCTATAACATACATTCAAGCACAACACATATCGGAATGCAGGAGAGAGTGCAATAACTGGTTTGAACAGAATCAAGCAGATGATTTAGCATGCGTGCACAGCATGAGTGCGAGCTGCCGTTTCCCCCGAAGGTCTACGACCAATACCACAATCAAATGCCGGACTCTGTGCCTACCTTGCCAGGTGCGAGGTCCTTGAGGCCGAGGAGTGAGATCTTGTCATCCGACTTGATCTTGTCGTAGTCGGCAGGATTCTGGAAGGTCAGCGGGAGCAGTCCCTGCTTCTTGAGGTTTGTCTCTACAAGGGGAAACAACACAGTGAGCGTGGCCATGCCGAGAGCACAGCCTTGCACTGCTTAGCTGTCTGCATTAGCAATGCTAAAGAACATATGCGAAGGATAAATGCCGGGTCACTAATGGAACTGCTGCGAGTACCCCACATTACCTGAAGAGAGATTTTGACAGATGAACCATGCAAGCCTGAGCAACAATGATGGTTGTTCAGAACACACCCGACTTGATTTTCCAGTCGCTGCTACAGCGATAGTGCATTTGATTTATTGCCCACGTAAACAATAGGGCAGTTTTTATTTATTAAGACGCTGGTGAGCTGGGTATGTTAATAATCTGTCAAGTAGCAAATTTTTATAGTCCCTATAACAGCTGTTGCTGCAAAATCATTCCAATTTAAAAACCAGCCCACCACAGTGTTGCACAAACCATTCTCAGCTTCCCAAGTGGCTCCCTCTACTTGTTTCAAACGAGCAGCGCATATTGCGAAAAGCTTGTCCACACGTCCACTAAGCATGCACTAAATAAACAGTTCCCCGAAAATGCCGTGGTTTGCTCTAAAACAACTCGAACATCGCAAGAGGCACAACTGAATGTCTAGCACCACGGCTACAATCCCAACCCACTCACAGAACACGGGCAGCCCAAAACGAGAACGCACCGTGGATACGAGCGAAGCTCTTGACGATGATGGCGTGACCTCCTAGATGCCTTGGCTCGAGTGCTGCGTGCTCTCTGCTGCTGCCTTCGCCGTAGTTTTCATCACCTACCACGCACCACTTGATGCCCTCGGCCTGTCACAAGAGCGAGAAATCGTGCCATGAAACACCAGCTTCACCAACCTGCTATTATTAACCCCTTTATAGAGGAGACATAAAAATACCTGAAGGAAATGTTTATTTTTCGGTGAAATGTGTAAAATACATCAAGAATAAAAGTCTTTTTTTTTTATTTCGCAGGAACTTGTTTTAGCAATGGCTGGGGGCCACACTAGACGGAACACTGGCAATGAGCTTCACACCAAGCCAACCTTAACTGCGTGGAACTTGTGCAAACAGTTCTTGCAAACTGAAACCAGGGATCTTCCATCAGTCTTTCTTTTGTGACCGTGCAAGAAAGCAGAGTCACATGCCTAACTTCATTCCTCAACGTTCGTTCCTGCTCTAATCCAGCATATGATGCTTGCTGCCTGTCATTCAGTGTTGGCCAAAGACATTAGGCCAGAAATTCCTTACCCAGAACTAAAACTCAGCTAGAAAAAAAAAAAGCATTTTGTGTACAAAAGTTAAAGGAGCATTGACGTAACATTTTCAACTTCCTTTTGTTTTTGCATTAAATGAAACTCTAAACCGAGTAAACTCTAGAAAATATAGTGTAACGTGTCGGAGCGCCCTAAGTAGTTGACTAAAACACTTGTTTCTGCAAACATTTTCAATTTCGATACCCACCAGGGGCATGATGCGGTAGTACGCTGGCTCGTTTCATTCCTGCAATCACTGCAGCTGCCACATGTGAGCACAGCCACAGGAAAGACGCACTTCTGTTTGATTCTTTATCAGCAACGTCTTGATCATCATTATGATGCCTTCCTCCGTGTCCTAAATATCCTCTGGCACTGTTTGCAAGCCAATGTTTGAAGGCCAACGAAACTTGCCTTTCAAATTACGTCTTTTCGGCCACCTAAGCGCTGGTGTAGACAAGACACGCAATTTGGATCTCAGTTGACTGATACGGTCCGATCCTCACAAATTTCAAGCACGATTTCCAGTACACATGCTAATTGGGCAGGACATACAGTGGCGCCATCTTCAGAGAGCACCCGCTGATGCAGAGTGACACAGCACACACCTCATAATTTGGCTGCCGGCGCTAAAATGAAGCACTGAGCAGGGCATCGTCTTGGCCGTTTCTTTAAGTGCCTTCAAAATGAGAGAAGTTGGTAACTCTAGAATTAATGGTTCTTGGACATGGAACACATGGAATGCTGAACAGATGCTGTCAAGCTATAATGCAGAGCTGCTGTGCGTGGTTGTCGCAGTGGGGTCTGCTGAGCCGGCATTTTGCGTGAAAAAGCAAGCACTGAAAGAGAAATGCCGAGAGCTGCGATCCGTCACCCGACCTTTGTCAATCACCAGTGTGAATGCTACCACAGTGCGACACGAGACACGTATCTGCATCATGATCGTCATCAATTGTTAGTTTTCTTTCTGGAGTGATAAAACGCAGCACAGCAGTAATTGGAGGTCTCCGAGTCATCCATCATTGTCCTAAGTAGTCCACTGCCTTCATCAGGCAGTGGACTACATAGGATGATGACGATGATATTAACGATGATACTAAAACTGTCCATTACCTTGTACTTGCGTGCTGTGTCAGGCACACCACCCCACTCGCCAGTAAGCCGATGCTGGACCTTGTTGGCCTCACCACTCTCCTCACTGATGGCCCTGCAATTGGGGAGAGAGCGCGAAAAAACAAATTGAGCGAAACTGTCGGGAAGACTGTTTACCTATCTACATACCTTACTTTAACCCTACCCTACCTTACTTTACCTCAACCATCCACGTACTTACCTACCTTTTTCATTTGGAAAAAAAACGTTTCACTAAGCATCACGAACATATCTACATGGTGGTTAATTCCCACAAGCTACTAGTAGATGGTATTAATGTCCTGTTGACGATGGCATTATTATCGTCACCGTATCCCACTGGATTGTGACCCCACAGCATAAATCCAGCGTGGTTCAAATGTATCCCAGCTGTGCCGAGGCGCATTGTTTAACTGAATCATTTTTCAGGTGCATTAAGAGGGCATCGTTGCAAGAAGTGAGTTTGTGTGTGGATTTTGAATAAGTGGTGTGCATTTTCGTTCGAGACCGTGGTCAAGGGCTTCAGGGTGACAGGAATGTCAAACAGTAATGGACTGCAAGGAAGACCACCAGCTTTGGGAGAGCATTGAGGCAGGCTCATCAAAGGACAAGGGCAGCAGAAGCAACAAGTACAACTGAATACAGTAAAAACTCACACATGTTTTTGAGAAAAATGGGAGAAGAAGCGTACTAACTGAGAAAACATATGAACAATCGGAAGTCACTAAAAAAAAATTGACAGAATCGACTGTAGTTGACATCTATGTAATGCGAAGTGTTCTGTGAATCGCAGCAAGAGTCACCGATGCGTGCTGACATGGTGGAGCTCAAGCGGCCCGAGACACGCATTGTCGTTTTTTATGTCCTTGGCAAGCTTACATCTGCATTCGTCGAATTCAGCCTGGGTCAGCAGCTTCTTCAAGCAGGGTCTCTTGGCGCGAAATTTTGACGAGCCCACTCAGCGCGAACCGTTGCGGCACGAGACGCGGACGCGCGTCCAGCTGGTAGGGCCCAAGCAATCTGAGAAGCACGTAGTTCTTTTCCCACTGCGTAGTGTTTCAAGACTGCGATGGGAAACCAAATCGAGATCGGGTTGGCGGGCGACACTGGAATATGATGCCTACTATGCTGCCAGAGCATACATGGCGCTCACTTTGCGCCACCTGCAGCTGGGAATGGCGGCGCGTTTGGGATTATGACCTACTAAATGCGTGCAGTACGCTCAAAATGGCACCACACACTGTGAAACAGATAAGTGAAGATGCTTATCTCAATAGAGTTGGCAGCAATAGCTGTGAATACAGTGTGCAACGAACCAGAAGGAGATTTGCTGGTAATGGAATAAGAAATTTAGTGCACACCAGTGTTTTCACATGAGACGGGCAGGCGAGTATTGCAGGGAAGCTGCTGTGACGGGTGGCTACTGTTTTCAATCATGCGCGCCTCGCGCGTTTTCTGGCTTGCATGGGATCTAGCGGCCGGAAAACGTATCATACGATTGCAGTTTGGAAATGTACTGAACGCTGGTGTCAAGAGATCTTGTTTTCTGGAAACTTATCAACCGGTAAAAAATAAGAATAACTCTACAGGGTTATTTTTTTAGTTCTCGATCGCTAACCTTGGCGCTGGGAAATCGTACATAACGGGATTTAAGAAGGTTCCACTGTACACCCTGTACTTTGTGGGAATTATGAAGGTTTATATTTTCCCGCGTCCTTACGCGCGCCACGGA
The DNA here is from genome assembly GCF_013339745.2 of Dermacentor silvarum. Lineage (NCBI taxonomy): Eukaryota > Metazoa > Arthropoda > Arachnida > Ixodida > Ixodidae > Dermacentor > Dermacentor silvarum. The sequence continues at coordinate 46,557,892 of NC_051158.1, read as the reverse complement.
AGTGAGGAGAGCAAACGCCTTTTTCCCTCTTCCCGTTCGGGGAGCCAAACGGCTTTTCGTGCGGTGGCGTGATCCTCTTGGAAACCGGTTGCAAACGCAGCGGTGACGTGTATGCGGAGCCCTGCGCTCATTGGGCCGAGCCCAGAACGAGGCGGGGCGGTCGCGATCGGCGCGAGCGGCGCACGCCGGAGAAATGGAAGACGACTGCGAGCTGTGACGAAGGACGGAGCTCAGGTAACCATCTTGTTCCCCTCCTTTGTCGTGCCCTACCTCGTTCAACCACTATCGACCACGACAAATGTCGAGGTCAACTCTATAGCCTGCTTTCACGCGAATTCCCCTGGAGCAATAAACCCTTTTTATACTTGTTACGCTATCGTGTGTTGTCGTGTTTCTGCCTGTCCTTGTACCGCCGAACACCGGTAGTACAAGGCAAGCACAAGGGAGTTGGCCGTCAAGCCTAAGCCTTACGACAAAGGCGGCTTGAGAGAACCCGGAGACTACAACCTGCAATGCAAATACCCCTAGTAACAGGCAAATGGAGGCCTCAGGCAAGCACTGGCGGGAAGCACAAGAGCTCCAGGGCATGGAAGTTCAAAACTGAACCATTGCAGTCTGTCAATTGGGGCCTCCACGGCCAGAGCATGCCAAGGGGGGGGGGGGGGGGGGGGGGGGGGGCGTTGGCATACAAGATCGGCTGTACACTACCGTGAACAGCTGATGTTAATACACCTCGGACAGGCGGAGGCCTCGGCGAGCCCACAACCCACGAACGAGTGGTGTCCTGGCTTTGGTGCCTCAGTTTCCGGTTTGGTGTGCTCGAGGCACCGCAAAAGTGTACTAAATAATGACACATTTTTTTACACTTAGTACTTGCGCAAACGCGAATGGCCATGCACTTCGCAGCAAGCATAATGAAGGAGCTACTAGGTATATTTGCGTTACTGGTACACGCCCATTCCCCAAGACACATATGTGCCTAGATTTGCGGCACGGTGTACCTCCCGTCCCTTCTGTGCGACAGTGCTACACTCGCCAGCTGGAACGGAGAGCTTTGGTGAACAGGTGTCCCGAAGTATTTGGCTTCATCATCAGACATTCACCACCTGTTGCCACTCTGTTCTGGAACGACACTCACCCGATGAACATGTTGTTGGAGATGTTGTCCAGGTGTCCACGGTACTTGAGCCAGGGGCCTGCCGCGCTGATGTGGTCGGTGGTGCACTTGCCCTTGACCTTGATAAGGACGACCATGTCCTCGAGATCCTTGCCGTCCCACTTGGTGAACGGGGAGAGCAGCTGCAGCCGCTGGCTCTTGGGGTCGACATCCAGGCTGACGGACGAGCCGTCGGGAGGAGGCGCCTGGTACGTGTCCTCTCCGGGGTCGAAGCCCAGGCGCGGCAGCTCGTCGCCTTCCGGGCTCTTGAGCTTGAACTTCTCGCCTGTTCCGAGGATGTGATTGAGAGACGTATGGAGATGCGCGACTCCACAAAAGAATCAGATCTCATTAGAAAGAACAGCCCTAATGTGCGCCCTACCAAGGACTATCGTACCTTGAGCTACGACAACTAACTGGCCGCTGTAGACTAGCACTACCTGTATGTCCCACACGCAAGAAATACACTTTTAACCTTCCCGAGAGACACTGATCTGAATAAGGTACTTTAATTAGTTTCTATGTTGCGTGTTTTGGTGTGTGATTTGTTTGTGGCATGCTCAATGCCTATCATTTCACTTTTCGTCTTTCCCACAGGACCTGGTCGACCAGCGCGAACTCGTCGCCCGGGCCCGGAGGGCGATCCAAGCCAGAGGGTTCCTGGAATAAGGGACCCTCCCACATCGACTGCCAACTCACTGCTTCAAATAAAGGTTCATTCATTCATTCATTCATTCACCCTTCCCATCTGGAGTAGCGGGATAGGCTTTCCAACCAGGAAAATCTCTTTAGGATTTATTAAAGAGCTCCTTCCTCTCTCTGTCTAAGAATAATCAAAGGAAACGAGAAGTTTTGAAAAGGTAACTGTGGTTTGACCTGAGCACTAAAAGCATTGAGTTTCCTACAAAAGATTACTAAAGGAAACTCTGGTGCTCCGATCACTCAGGTACCATGGGAATCATAGGTGGTACACAAGAATTCGCTTAATCTTCATGCTTGCTGTGGCTTCAGACATTCTTGTGGTGTTATTTACTGTGTTATGTGTCATTATTAACACAGAAGTAGACAGCACTACACCATCAATTGCAGCTGGGATATGACACGAAGCCCTGCAGATCATCTTTTTATGCAGATATCTGCCTGGCAGGTCCTTTAAGGCATCTTTTCCGAGGAAGTTGAACTGCCCCTGTCCTGCATGTGTTCTTAGCTTTTTGGCATTTCCTTCAAGTTTGGGCCATATTGTACCACAATGGTCAACTGTTTTGAAAGGCACCAGTACAGGCACCACCAATAGAGAGCCAAGAGCCAATCCGCGAGTGCCAACAAATAAAACCACCTCGTGTCAGCTGGTTGCTTGCAATACGAATTTTAATGTTCTTTCTGGTGTTTTACGTGCCAAAACCAGTTCTGATTATGAGGCATGCCGTAGTGGAGGGCTTCGGATTAATTTTGACCACCTGGGGTTCTTTAACGTGCACTACAACGCAAGCACACGGGCGTTTTTGCGTTTTCGCGGCCGGGATTCGATCCCGCAACCTCGTGCTCAGCAGCGCAACGCCTTAGCTGAGCTACCACGGCGGGTACGAATTTTAATCTAAGCTGTGTTCATCACTGAATACGTTGGAACAAACCATACAAACCTGAGCCTCCTCATGGCAAAGAAGTGATTAATTTCTTGCACACATTAGAAGAAAAGACAAGAGCAATCTTCTTACCCTTGGAACCTGTCAGCTCATCCGTCATAGGGTTGAAGTCCAGCCTGCCGGCGATCGCCAGGGCTGTCACGAGCTCCGGAGAGGTGACAAACGCATGCGTGGCGGGGTTTCCGTCATTGCGGCTCGTGAAGTTGCGGTTGTACGACGTGACTATCGTGTTCTTTTCGCCCTTCTTGACGTCGGTCCTGTAAGACAGAGCGGTGGGTCACCACCAGCACTCCAAACGAACTCCTTTGCTGGCTTTCATTTGAACAGCCCGACGATCAGGTACGTTCTGCAACTTGCAATGAGACTTCGTCTACAATGCAATCTGTCCACCACAAATTGTCTCCCGCAGACACCATGAAATTCGTTAGCAGCAAGTGTCTGTACAGCACATTTGCCCAACTAATGGCAGCACCAATAATGGTTCAAATGAACGAAGGCTATCTACACATGCTCAAAATTTTCTCTTGCACAGATTTTCATCCCGAGAGAGCCACGCTTGCATTTTCCATGTTTTACAAGACAAGCGAACTGTGCTCATACACTCTCATTGCAAAAATACCTACGCCGTTATTACTTGTGCAGAATGCCTCGCAGAAAAGCTAGCTTTACAACTGTGAAAAAGGTCCATGGTTCAGTCCAGCTGGCTCGCAGCGAGTAAAGCATAAAGCAACAATTTATAACAAGAAAACTGACCTGATCAAGGGAAGACGTCAGATGGTTTTGTCATTATATCCCACAGTTTATTATATCTATTTACAGTGGAATCTCGATGATACGAATCTCACGGGGTCAGAAAAAATATTCGTATTAGCCGAAATTCGTATCATCGAAACACAATTAAAACTAGCTAAATTATGGGGGGATGAGAGCATCAGATCGCGAAAATCACGAGAAAAATTTATTTTTGAAAACCACGCGTTTCGGTATCTGCAACGCCCAATCTACGCTGTATCAAAATGGTTTGGCTGAAAACGCGCTAAAAGTGGCCGAAAAAGATTTATTCATCAGTGCGCAGGGCGAGAAAACAGCTTTAAATCGCGCAAGATCACCACAATTCACGGAGACATATCTCGTATTTCCCGCCAGCGAGCACCGCCATCTTGGTATCGTTCGACAGATCAAAGTTTCGCCGTTCCGCTTCTCAATTCGTCCGTCGTCGCCATCTTGTAACAAACGCGCAAACTATAGTGTACTCAAAAGCGTAAACTCAAAAGAAGCGCGGGTCTGCGATAGGTAGTCACAAGGACCCTCCGATGAAAGCAGCCTCCGATTGGCTGCCGTGCTGAAAGGCTTTCTATTGTTGCTGCTGTGGCAGGGGCAAGATGGCAACCGCAGTTGTCTGCTTCGTAAACCACGCCGACGTCTTCACTTGACACGCAGAATTCGGATTACTGAGAGCTCCCAGGTTAGTGATGGATCGTCGCTCGTTGGAGAAAAAATTTTGGACGAAGCACGCCTTCGTAATACGGAAGCGCAGGCCTCCTACGGCAAGAAAAATATGGCGATTAGCGGGAGAAGCGGAGGAGCAGCCTACTGAACGTGCCGTGCTACCTCGCACCGTGGATTACGTGCCGCGCTATCTTGCACCGTGTGACTCCGGCAGCGAAACCGACAATCGCCCTGTGCCATTGGCACCGATAACGCAGTCGACGGAAGACGCGCCGACGGAGGCTCCCGCGCCTCGGCGTATTGCCGCGCGAATCAGCCAAGATCGTATCTCAGTAGACATAGCTCGCTGCGACTAGGCAAAATGGCGCAAACACAAAGAACGCGGCCCGAAGCACAGCAGCCACTCCGTCCGATGGGCGGACGCCGAAAAGGGGGAAAAGCACGAAAGCAAGAAAAGCGCCACCGCTTTAAATTCTTCGGGCCCAGTCGTGGCCTCCGCGCTGTTCGGCGCCGCGTCAGCGCCTCCGCACCAAAAGAGAAAGGGAGAAAGCGCGTGACTGCGCGCTGTTCTCTTTCTCGGCCGTCGGTGGGGCGGCGTTTATTCGTATCAACCGACGCGGGTCGAAAATCGATTCGTAACAAACGTACTCTAGCATGTTGCAAAGTAATGGGGCTTGGCCGGGACCACAGAAAAATTTGTATCATCCGGAAATTCGTATTAGCCGTGATCGTATCATCGAGATTCCACTGTACTTATACAAGCATTAGATCCATTTGTCATTCACTATATTCCATGAGCCACATAGGCTAGCAAGAAGTCCTTACAGGGCGATGAGTTTGCGCATCACCGTGGTAGTCAGAGCTGGTCTGGCCAAACAGTAAAGATGATTGCAACCAGGGTTGGTACAGAACATCCGACGAAACATTAAAGGACAATTCAAAGATTTCCAGGGAGCTGAAGGCCAAAATTCAAAGAGGATAAAACAAGCTTCTGTCATAACAAACTAAAGAATGTTTAAATTGTAGTGAAGAAGAGGGACGATGCAGTGGGGCATCCTTACCAGCGCTGTCTAGTGGGTCAGTCTCTCCAGCGCATCGCTCGGACTACGCCGCTCGTGCTCGCAGTTCCCTGAACTGATCGAACGGTCAGCCCTAATGCTTGCGTGCAATAAACGCCTTTACAAGTGGTGGAGAGTGCTACGCTCGAACGAATCCTGGAGCTTCAATCCCGTACCCTCTCTTCAACCATGTCTCAGGACGCATCTCCGCCAACGACCCAGCAAACGCCTCCTGCACCCTCCATCGTGTGCTCTGGGCTTCCTCGCCACAAGGATCCTCCTGTTTTAAGTGGAACCGACGACACTGACGTGGAGGACTGGCTGTCCACGTACGAGCGAGTAAGTGTAATCAATAAATGGGACGATGCCGCGAAACTAAGCAACGTGCTCTTTTACCTCGCCGGCACGGCAAGCCTCTGGTACAACAACCATGAGACGGAAATTTCTACATGGTTCGCGTTTAGGACCTCATTAATAGCCGTGTTTGCTCGTCCTGCTGCGCGCAAGGCGCGAGCAGAATCCCGCTTGCGAGAACGAGCCCAACAGCCGGGAGAGTCCTTCACTAGCTATATCGAAGATATCCTGGACTTGTGTAAGCGCATGGACGCGACGTTGTCAGAATCAGACAGAATCAGAAACATTATGAAAGGAATTGAGGACGCCGCTTTCAACATGCTGCTCGCTAAGAACCCACAATCCGTCACAGAGATTGTCACATTATGCCAAAGTTACGAGGAGCTACGCAGGCAATTGTAGTGAAGAAGAAGGACGATGCAGTGGGGCATCCTTACCAGCGCTGTCTAGTGGGTCAGTCTCTCCAGCGCATCACTCGGACTACGCCACTCGTGCTCGTGGTTCCCTGAACTGATCGAACGGTCAGCCCCAACGCTTGCGTGCAATAAACGCCTTTACAAAATCTCCTTCTTAGCTGCAATCGTATACCTAAACAGCCACTGAATTGTACACATGCTTCAAGCTCTTCAGGTGGCTTTTCAAAGTCGGCTTTCCCATTGCAACAACGTGAATGACCTTGTGGCAATATCACACACTTCGATCGATGAGGCTTAGTAGTGTATGGCTTCACCCAAAGGTACTCGTCACATTAGAGGCCAAATGGCTGAAACTTGCGCCCCTCCAGGCATTTCTAGAGCCCAGGCCCCAAAAATGGAGTCATAATGGCTGCAATGTAAACCAACTAGCAAAATAACAAAAATGGTGGTATGGTTTGGTTGCTTGATCTGGCTTCGTCTAGCACCACGATGGCAAATGGCAGCAGTTTAAAGAGCCTGTCGTCAGTGGCTGTGGACCATGCCAGACTGCAATTGCTTAGCAAAACTCTCAAACAGGAATATGTAGGATCGTTTCCCGATAGACAGCGTCCATGGCGCTGTGCCGATGCGGAGTTTGCGACTTTGAATGTTCAGAAGTCACTCCCAAGCCCAGTCTTCAAAGTAATCACAGAGCACATTTATTTTAAAGGAGTTTTAAGGGCCCTTGAATCTCTTTTTTTTTTTTCAACTTCGAGGGTTTTCAAGGATTTCAAGGTCGTGTACGTACCCCGATTGCAACAATCTAGAGAAGCCTACACTCACAAAGTAGGCCAGTGCCAACAATGCCACAGAGCTTAATGCACACTGTGGTTGTGAGCCTGTTGACCTGGGAACATCTACAATGCCTGATACAGTCAATGACCAATTATTCAGACCCCGATAATTCGGACATGCTTGATTATTTGGACAGCCCCGCAGCACTGCTACTAGGCCCATAGACTAGGACAACTGAAATTTCAGCCACCTCACAGCGTGTCGTGCGATAATTTGGACTCCGACTGCGCAACTGTAAGCTAATATGGCCACTGAATCAAGCAGAAATAGCAATATTTTCATTCTGAAATGCCACCGGCGCTCTGCGAAACCAAAACTAATGAAGCTTAGTTGACCTACTAGTCACCGATGAGAATTCGGTGCATGCATTAACTGTACTTTCTGTAGCGACAGCATGCCAATGGTTGAGATACAGGCCATGATGTTGTAGCGATGCCTTTCACTCGATTCAATGCCATTCTTATCATCCACTGCTCATGGCCGGTTGATCTGACAACTGGTGTGGAGCGTCGCTCTGACCACTGACTAAGGACGATAAACATGAAAAGAAATAACATAAAAGGCACTGCTAGAAAATCACAGCCAGGGCCTGTCTGGGCCAAGGGCAAGGTATGTGCACGCAGCAACATGCGCCGACAAACTTGGGCCGTATTCATGAATGATTACTTTCGAAAGACACTTTCATTTTCGCGATATTTCATGTGACTAGCACCGGCAGCGTTTCCACACCGTGATAAGATAGTGTGCTTGGCACTGGGCCAAGAATGCTGTCGCTCGCAGACGCCGATGCATCTTGTGTTATAGTCGCAGAAAAATTGAAGATATCTCCGAAAGTGACAATACGAGAATACAGCACACCTTTTTTGGCCACTCGTGGAATAAAACAACTTATTTTTGGGCGAATCCATCATTTTGGACTCCTGTTTATTCAGATGTTTTCGCGGTCGCTGTCAAGTCTGAATTATCCGTCGGCGACTGTAATTCATTTGCCCATGACGTGTTCAGCTCAGTGCACATCAAAACAGCAGAATCTTTATGGCTAAGAGAGAGGAAAAAATTATGCATTGCTCAGAGAAAAAGAACAGTCATATAATATCCTGACAGAAAACTTTCAGTGTTCTCCGACACGAATGCACGGCTCAGGGAATCGTATTAACAGATACCGCATCACAGGTACTGCCTGCCACCTAATCTCAGCAGTGAAGTCTCAAAATCCTTCAACTATGCCGCTGACTGCGTACCTGTCCCACTGACCAATGCAGGGTCCGCAGGCGTTGGCCAGCACCATGCCGCCGAACTCGTCGAAGATCTTGGACTGGCCGTCACGCTCGATGGTTGCCCGAATCTGTTCCGAGCCCGGAGTGACCGTGAACGCACACTTGGCCTTGATGCCGTGGTCCAGTGCCTGCTTTGCCAGGAAGGCAGCTCGGCTCATGTCCTCATAGCTGCTGTTGGTGCAGCTGCCAATCAGGCCTGCACAGGGGCGGGAAAATGACGTGTGAAGCATAAGTTATTTCATATCTGCAATGGTCGCAGCAGCATCAGGACACATTTTTAAAAGCGAAGCTTTCTGTGCCTCTTCCCCAGGGTTTGGCATTCATCGTCATTTCCTCACTGGATATATTTGAGGATACATATACAGTGTAGACCGCTTATAACGTAAGTCGCCGGAGTCGTGAATATCTGCACTATATATAACGTAAACAACGATTTTCAAGCCCTGCACGTATGCAAAACATGTAGGCCAAGCAGCCGCGCGTATCCGAGAATCGAAGCGTGTGACTGGGAGTTTTGCATCCGTTCAAATTTATGAACGTTGAAAAGTTAATGTCCAAGTACCCACGATTTTCACATGAAGCAGACAAAGTAATAATTAAAAAAAAAAGTCTCAGTGTCGCCTGAAAGGCGAAGCATCAACTGCGATAGCAAATTAGTAGAGAGTTATAAGGAGTAGGGATAGTACCTTTATCGGCTGCAGAAACTTGACACATTCGCTTACTAACTGAACTAACAAGCGTGGTGTCAACGCGCACAAGCAAACATTAATAGACTCGATGACCGCAGACAACCACTGTCAAAACGCGGGTGTGGGGAAACGCGGCCGCCGCAGCGAGCGAAGGTTCGTGCGGTCTATCACTTCAGCAGAAACAGAGCGGCGTAAGCACAGCGCAAAGGTCAGAGCCGTGTGGAGATCACTTTCAAGATACGGTGCGCGCGACAACACCGACAGCCGGCACAGGTGCGAACGCATTTGTTGGCAGAATGAATGTGCCACTGCGACACAAGGGGTACGAAGCCTTAAATGTACCACATTTACTCAAATGCAATGCAACTGCAATTGTAACGCAATGACCTACATTGCCTTCGCCCTCGCGATGCAGATAGTTAACAGCTACAGGCTGTGCTCAAGTCGTCCACTACTGCTGCTACTTCGTTAAGTCAAAACGAGCAACCAAGTGGCTACTGTGAGTGAAGCTTAATTGGCGGAGTTAGTTGGTAGCCAGCGTTAGTCCTGCTGTGGTTGTCTTCTTGTTAGGGGTGTGTGAATATCAAAATTTTCAAATACGAATCAAATACAAATACTCAGCTTCAAATATCGAATAATGATATGCACATGCATTTATTAGCAAGATGGGTTTTTTGGTATGTTGGAACATTGAAATTACATTGTGAATGTTACAAAACTAGACTAGTAAGCCGTTATACTAAAGCATTGCGCATTTGGCTCATGTTAACTTGGAAAATTTAGTAATTCCCACTAGCTGTCCTCGCAGCCTGTGCCTTATTATACCACAACAAATGCCTGTAAACTCGGAGGCATTTGACCCTGTGCTAGCTGTCACTCACCGCACTTGCTGTTAAGCAATAAACTCAGAAGTAGGGGTGGCGCTGCAAGATAATTAAAAATCAAATAAAAAACAAATAAAAAAATAAAATAAAAGTATTTTCCCGCTATCTGCAAACCCGTACCCGTTGCTACTGAAAGACTGGCTTTCCCACAGAGTTTAGACGTTTAGTGGCTAAGTGTGCTTTACAGGCGAAATTCCGCCAGCAGCACGAAATCACAAAATTCAGCCCAAAAATCGCCCCAATATTCTTAGATTAGACAAAAACAAATGCTAAGAACTATGTTTGCTCCCGCACAGCCAGCAATATATTCGATTCGATTCGACTATTCGTATCCAACTGTCTATTCGAACCCCCCCCCCCCCTTTTCGAATATCTATTTTTCGAATCGAATACGAGTATTAAAAATATAATATTCAATAATATTCGCACTTTTCGAATATTCGCACACCCCTATTTCTTGTCCTCTTCCCATCGCATTACTTCAGTACGCCTTTCAAGATGAACCAAATGGTCCAAGTTAAGTTGTTGCTAGCTTTCGCAGTCGCGTGTACACACTTGCATAGGATGCATGTCTGTATCCGTACATGTGTGAATCTGGCTTGATGGATGAGTACACGACACTCACCAACACGGATATCGATGGGCCATCCGGCAGCCTTGGCGTTCTTGCCCAGTTGGGAGATGGGGTGAGCCAGGTCGGGTGTGAACGGACCGTTCACATGTGGTTCCAGCTGCAGTGGAAGTGTAATGCACAAGGACACACTGTTTAGTTCCTTGTTTACATTACTGCCCGTTTTTTTTTTCTTTTCTTTCTTTCTTTCTTTGCTGCACTGATGCTGCTGCTGCTTTGTTCAATTCTGCAAATTTTTTTCTTTGCCAACGCCTTGTACTAGTCATTAAGAATTATATAATGATATATAGTCAAACCTCGATACAACAAACCTCTAATGAAATCTGTGATACAACAAACTATTTTCATTTCTTGATCTTAGTTTGATTGAAAACCGTGTATTTTTTCGCGATTTAACAAAGTAATTTCATGACACGGTTTCAAATTCACAGAGTTTTCAGCCATTTCAAGCATGCGTTGTGACTGAGTTCGTGGTCATCGAGTGAGATCTGTTTTGTGCCTGAGCACGCCTGACACCGATAAAACCACGAACCGTACTTCGTTTAGCTGTATCTTTCCTATCGCGATAAATGCTCCACCTTTACGAAATTGTGATGTTTTTTTTTTTTTACTTGCTCAGGATGAATATTCATATCTTCTTATACTTTCGTTTTTAATTTGTGAGCACCTGCTTCAGACACTAAGCACAAACAGCCAGGGTATCCAATATTTACGGCGCCGCACGAAGACACAACACATGCAAATCTTGGACGCCGTGAGCCACGTCAAAGCATTGCTCTCGGCGCAATCTGCACTGCAAGCACTCATAACCACACTATTATGGCCCAACATTTCTTGCGATTTCTTTATAAGTGCTTACTGACAAGATACTATCCACCAGGAATGCTCTGGCAATTTTTGCAATTTCGGAACAGCAAGCACTACTATATTACGAGAGCAAGCACTACCTATTACAAGTGTTCATATGCAATATTCATTCATTCATATATCGTGCTGTATATTTTTTTTCTGTATTATTCTCTGTAACCCCATCGTTACATTTTCAACTTTTTGCTTGTATTGTCTTACACGTCTGACTTTATGATAATTTTGTGTATTTGTTTCCCCCTTATGTAACGTCCTGCTGGGTCCTTTAAGGGCAAAATAAATGAAGATGAAGCGTGTCCTTGAGTAAGTAATAAGCATGTAATGAGGCAGCACAAGGTGTGCACAAAGCTGACCTCGTTCAGGTTGATCTCAACGACCTGGTCGTACTTGCAGTTGTTGTCGGGAGTCAGCAGCTCCTTGTGGGCGTCCGCGGCAGCTCCAATCTCTGCAAACACAAATACGAAGACAAAGTGACTGAAAAGCTGCGAGTGATAAAGCATGAACAAATAGCTCCAGAAGACCCCCGTCGCACGAGACAAGACAAAGCTTAAAAACACTTCCAGTGTCTTATCTTCTTGCAACGTTTCACCACTATTACCAACTATCCCAAATGAGCTACCTACTGCGACTGATAATGCCTTTCTTATGCTGCCATCATGCAATGCATCCTATCGCCACCTATCAACTGACTCTGGCATTAACATCATTATGCTGATGTTGCACAATCCTTTATAGTTCTCCCACTATAACCCACTGTTGTGTCTGCATAGCACGCTATTAGTTTGACAATGCAGCACACCAAAACACTGCACTCCAGGTTGAAGAGGCTTAAGTTTCAACCCAATGGTGGTGCTTTAAAAAAGAAATTTCAATTTTTTAATTGTTTGTTGACTGCAATGCCTACTGTTACGATAACAACATGGTCATGATAGCTTCCTGCTATGCCACCAGCCCATGTCACCACTTAGCATCGAGTGCTCCACGGACAAGACGATTTCAATCAATTCCGCAAATAAAGACGTAACTTGTAGAGCAAGTCAACAAGAAGAAACAAGCTACGCTTACAATCAGAGAAAAACCGCCTACCTTTCCGGTTGGTTGCGGCCAGGTAGTCCCGCATTCGGCTGTTGTACGGGAACACCGACGTTGTGGCACCAATCTCGGCACCCATGTTGCAGATTGTGCCCATTCCTGCAAAATACAAAAAAAAGTTATCAATGATCCTATAATCAGTGGAGGCAAGCAAGATGCTCTCATCCTAAACATACCAATAAACCAGAATATAGGTTTAACTGGAATATTGGTCAATGTTTGCACAGAGGTTTTGGAGCTTGCATGTTCGCAATGGCAACCACAAAAGAACTTGGAGGACACTTCAGCTTCACCTTTAAGAGTGGAACGCAATAGCATTCAAAGAACCCTGACTGCTTCTCACGCTTCCCGGCAACTGCAGCTTATCTAACCGTAATGTTTACCTGCAAATGCTGGCAGCATATGTTGGTGTTAGAGTTTCCGCGTAACAGAATTGTGTTTTCTCGTATGGTATTCAAATTACAATCCGACGCTATCATGTCTGTAGGTTGTGTGGCTGTTACGTCGTTTTCGGCCAGTCCCGGCATAGCTCCCATAGGACCCAATGCATTGGGAACCCTGCTGTTGCATCGCAACTGTGGGACCGTTCCCGCATCATGCGTTGTGAACTGCCGCCCAGGCCGGCCAAAGCGGCCGTGTTAACTTTTCATGTCGCTTGGCTTGTGACTTGACGATGGGATTGGCCGCCGAAAGTGCCGGGGGCAACACCTATGACGTATTTTTGGTTTCCACTAGCAAAAGCATAGCCTTAGAGATCCGTATTTGCTATCTAAAGATGGTGTCTATGACGTGTTGGGGCCCTAAATTTTTTTTTTGCGCATGGCTGTTCCGTATAAAGTCCAAAGGCGTAACGCCGTCGCTGCGCGCCGTATGATAACGCCGTATCAGTGGAGCTTTCACTCGCTCGAACTCACCTGTGCACGAGATGGACTCGACGCCGGGGCCAAAATACTCGACGATGGCTCCAGTTCCACCTTTCACGGTCAGGATGCCGGCCACCTTCAGGATGACGTCTGCATGCGCCAGCAGCAAAAGGAACGACAAGTCATTCAGGACTGCAAGTGAACAAACCTTACCACAGCACCCGACTACGGTGTCGCAGCAAATTTGCTAACGCTCTTTAGTGCCTTTTTGATTGGAATGCTGGGTGATTTCATGCTGGTGAGTTCCATGCTGGCATGTTTCCCATGACGCTTCATTCTATGTGGGGTAGCTTACTTATAATCAACACACAAGCAACATGCCCAATGTCAGCAAGAAGCTTAGTTAATGGCACGTACATGAGCAATACGAGAACACAAAGTTTTGTTTTTATGCAATGATTACTTGTGATCTGTGGATTCTTCGAATTGTATGTGTTAATATGTAGCAAGTACATTTCCCGTGGAACATCTAAGCCTCATTGCACACTTTTATGCGGGGCATTACAGCCACTGCAGCCCTCTTAAAGCAATTGAGGTGTCCCCTTTCATAGTGCTAGAAAGCATGCATCAATACCGTTACAAGGCGTAGGTGCCTTCTGTAAACAGTTTCTCTTCGCACAGTGTTGCGCTAATGATCACTCCGAAGTGCAACTTTACGGCAGGTGGGGTGATCGTAAGGCCAATGTGCGTGACAGACGAAAGGACCGCGCATCACGCGACTCGATCACCGCTCCACGCTAGCCAACCCCAATGGTAAAGAGCAGGCTCGTTCTGTGCTGTTTCATTGTCAGGTTCAGCGCGATTTGCCCCCAGTCAAAGATTCTGAAATCTGGAGGGTCATGGCAAATTCTCACGACTTCCTCACAAAAATGCCTCGCCCGAAGAAGCTGCGGACTAGGGCCGAACTTGACGATCACAAATATATGCTTGCGAGGCCGCAAAAACAATACGCATCTAGGGCCGCTCGGCACACATCAGTGTCTCCAGCTGCAATGATTCATGCTACGCTTCGCATTACGTAAATGTCAGCTGCACTTGATACTACTAGATCTTTTAGTGACCTTCACATCGTATGTTTTCCCAGTTAGTACATTTTTTTCTTCGCGTTTCTTTCCAAAACGTATTGGCGAGGTTCTACTGTAATTCTGTCTATTGAAAATTTAGTTTTACCGCATTTCTTGCATCTTCATAACCGGCAAAAGTGTACAGAATTCACAGAAGAACTTTCACTTCTTCTGTGAATTCTGGCAATTTTACAGAATGTGGACTTCACACGAGAGCTCTCTACAGCAACGACAAATGTGAAACTATTTCATGTCTCGCAATGACTAGCGTGCTTGAAAAGCACTTACTCAGCCACTTCAATATGCCTGACGTAAAACATTAGTAAAAACAACTAAAGAAGTGAACCCACTACTACATGATGACCCACTGACACAGAGAGCAAACACCCAGCCGTCTATCGTCCAACTCAGTATTCGAGCCTTCGAACACAGGTTCGAGAACTATTTCAAGACGTCCCCGAAAAATTTTAAAGCTTACCTTTTGCTGATGTCCAGCCGGACATCTTCCCCGTCAGCTTGACACCGATGACATTGGGGCACTTAAGCTCCCACGGAATGTCAGCCATGACGTCGACGGCGTCGGCTCCACCCACGCCGATGCACAGGCCACCAAGCCCGCCTGTCAAGGAACAATTTTGTGGCATACATGCAGTACATGCAGAGTGGAGCAGCTTGCGAGGTCTCTGCATTGCTTATCACAGAGGCTGAAGCAAACATGCCGTAGGTTGGCAATAAATTTCAGTCCAGACTACGTAATCAGCAGCAGGTACTGCCTCAGCAACGAAAAAAAAAAAAATAGTTCTACTTGCCTCCATTTGGTGTGTGACTGTCTGTGCCAATGAGGAGCACACCAGGGAAGGCATAGTTTTCCAAAATAATCTGGAGGGAGGAGAGAAATATAAGAAATTTGCTGACACAAACACACTTCTAAGTACTACTACATGTTAAAAGGATATCAAAACGAGACACACTGAACTGATCTAGAATGGTCAATTACTCTATCAAAGTTCTGTCTTCAACACTAAAAGAAAACCATAGACCGAACTTTTTTCTAAACTTCCTGCCTGAACAAGAGCCGTCATGACATCATGAGTTTTACTGTGGGCCCTTTTTGTGGAGGGAAAGGTCACAAGAGCTGTCAGGATGGCTCTTTGTTTATTATGAAATGCTATGTAATTATAGACAACTAGCTAGCCTCGGGCAGATGCTGCCAGAGGCTATGACATCACAGGGTGCGGTAATTTCAAGGCAGTGCCACCTGCCTTTGATGTTGACATCCTCCCTTTCACACCAACGTTTCAACAACAGTTTGCAATGACCTATTTACAATACTGAAACTGTAGTCAACATTGTAGCACAGCTTATTACTTCTTTTTGGTGTCTTTTCCCATAGGGCCCTGGATCACCAAAAACAACTGCTACAACTGGTCAAAGACATTCAAAAGAACAGGCTCATGGACCTCATAGGGTTGTCGCACTGTAGGAAAGAGCGTAAATTCAGCACACAGAATAGAATGTTGGAAGAACGAAGACAAGGATGTCTTCGTGCTGGAAGCTACAAGTTGAAGCCACAAGGCTATCCAAGCTGCAATCTGTTCTGAACTCCACATCTATGCTCATTACTGAGGTTCTCATGCCTGACAAGAGCCTGTACACACACTTTTTAAAATAAATTGCTATGTTCAACAAGCCACAACATTAATTCTGCAAATCACAAATTGAAGGGCCTGTGATGGCTAAACATTTGAGAACCACTGCCCTAAACATCCATGTAAATTAGGTGAAGCCTTTGGAAATAACCGTGTTAACATCACTTCTGACAAGGGAAAGACTGGTAATTAAGTGAAAACATTCCATTCATCTTGAAAAATTTCAGCATTGTATCACTCCGTAACAGTGTCTACAAATGAGGCAGTGCAGTTTTGCCCACTTAGCAATGTTTCTCTGATCTCAATGTAGCCTTCAGGTGTGCACTTTGAGAAGCAACTAAACATTATTTCCATAATATTGCTTTACTGCTTTGCCAGTGTTTGTTTTCAGCAGGTTATCACAGTTAGCAAGTTGTCACTCAGCGTAAGATGCACCTACATTATCAAAAACTTCCCGATCATTTTGCCACCAATTCTATAGCGAAGAAGGCATGTCATTTGCGTGCATTGCAAATGGTGGTGTACATTCTCAAATTCATGCGAGCGCCAGTGATTAATCTGTAATGTACAGTCTGTTTCACACTTAGGGGAAAACTCGGAGGGCCTTGCAAGGTGCTCAGAGTTTTCCCCTAAGTGTGAAACCGACTGTACAGTGATGTACACATAAACAGCAGATGGACTTGACTCGTGGGGATTAGATTTTATGGCCGACGGCTGCACCCGCTGCTGTCACTGTGATTTGAGTGTTGCTTGTCTTTCCAAGTTCACTTAATAATGAGTAAGATTCTTGAATCGCAGTTTCGTCCGTGTTCTGGCTGGCCGTCGTCGCTACAACGTGACAATGTGTGTTTGCTTGCAAAAAAGGCAACATTGCAAAAAAAAAAGGCAACATAACTCACTTGGTGAATAATTCCACTGCCCGGTTTCCAGAATCCCACGCCGTACTTGCTACCCGCAGAGCTCAGAAACTTGTACACTTCCTTATTCAGGTCCTAACGCGAGAAACACAAGCAGAGACGGAAAGGAATCAGAAGAACCAAGGGGCTCAATTTTCCGTAACAACCACACGAAGCCAAAATACATAAGTAAAGAACTGTGCAAAGTACTGTAGTATTTACGGGCCTCTAACATGCACTTTTAAAATATATATATATATATATAAAAAGTTACGGGCCCATAAATTGCCAACAAGTGATCTGCAGGTTGCGATAAAAAGCTCTCCGACAGTGACGACAATCAATGTTACGTTTTTTGG
Source organism: Dermacentor silvarum (assembly GCF_013339745.2). Classification (NCBI taxonomy): domain Eukaryota; kingdom Metazoa; phylum Arthropoda; class Arachnida; order Ixodida; family Ixodidae; genus Dermacentor; species Dermacentor silvarum. The sequence goes on along the minus strand of NC_051158.1, from coordinate 46,540,651 downwards.
ATGTTATGCATTTTCTTGCATTGCATCCCCATTGAAATGCGGCCGCCGCGGCCGGGATCAAGCTCAACAGCGCAACGCTGTTGAGCTTGATAGCTACTAAGTTACTGCAACGGGTGTGAAAATAAATTCAGCAGGCTTTATCTTCTAATTGAAAAATCAGAGGCGTGCTACTTTCGTCTTTATTATAAAACATGACGTTCGTCAAATTTGAGCACACATTATGTTCTTACACTGAGCCCATGAAAACTGGGTGCAAATTGATTCAGGGAAGCATTAGAGTTGGGTAATACAATTGAACCTTGAATAACGAACACAAGTACAACAAATTATCAGATATATAAGCTTCTTTCTGCGATATCAGCGTGTAATGAATATATGCATATAACAAACACAGGAATAGCAAAGTTAATTTCACGTCAAATTTGACTTCACTATAACAACGTTCGACTGTACATGGCAACTGTGTTTTATAGCTTAAATGCAGAAATAAGAAGAAAAGAAATAAAAGTGGAAGAAAGGCCGACTTGCCTCCCGTGTGGGAACCAAATACTCATTATTTGCATGACACATCCCTTCCATCTCAGGGATTTCTGAACAACTTCCAAATGCTAAACTTCATGCTACAACAGTTCATATTTATTCTGGCTGGATTTATGTTTGTTTTCCATCTGCTTGTCAATCACCTGCCATGCAAGTGCAGATTATTCGAGAATAGTATTCAACTATTCTAAACTAAAGTATTCAACTAAAGTATTCTAGTTCCGAAAGGCAGCCACACGATTTGATAACCGAGTCACAAATCTGGATATTAAATGCCCCTTTCAAATGTTTTGAATATTTGCGTGGCCATAAGTACTCGTGAAATTATTGGTGTACTGGACAAATCAGTGACTCACCTTGGCTCTTGCCAAGTCCTTGGCCCCACCAACTTGAGCTTCGATCAAGTGGTCACAGTGGATTGTTGACGGAACTGCCACCTGCAGACAAAGTACAAAATACTGACTTCTCCAGCAATTTCTATACCTTTTGCCAGCACACTTACCAAGAAACGTTTTTAAAGAAAGAATTTTGTGTTTGTTTTCGAATGAGAATGTGCAAGAAAAAAAAAGCTAAATAATTAATCTTGTCTTTTTCTTGGAGCAAGGATGAAACAGGTGATCCCTGATGCCATTTGGTGAAACGCACGGAAGTAGCTGGTGCCAAAAAATGTAATTTATTGCTTTTTTCTATACTTAAGCTCATGTGAGCTCTTAATTCCCAGCTACAATCCACATTTACAATTTACACATGTGGCCAGAACCAATGTATGATATACGTTATTGTTCTGAACCCAATTCTTGTTGTGCGACTATAAAGTTCCAAGTTTAGCACAGTTTTAGCTTGTTGAAAGAAAGCAACAGGTAATTTTTTTTTTTTTTACACAGAGTGACAGGACTGGGAAAGATGGATTGATAGGACAGTGTTTGGATAACTATTACTTAATCAATACAGCGTTATAAGAAAATTTTCTAAAAATCATTACATCAGGAACAAGATCGCAAGATCTTTGCTGATGTGTCAAGTGTTTGTAGGACTGATTAATTCATGGATAAGCACAGCATATGATACTACTATAAGATTAGCGTGCCTGCTATTGATTGGATGAGCCCCAAGATGATCCCCACTTGATACACAGTGAGTTAAGGCCACCACCTAGAAAAACATTAAATGGAGAACATGTGATGGCAAGAGCTAAGGCACCATTTGGCTGAAGCCATCAAATTTAGGCCAAAAACTAAATGAGCAGTGTTGGAACTACTTCTTTCTTAATCTCCTTTCCTCTGCATCCATGCGTGAAGACGTGAAAGACATGTAATCCATGCAAAAGACATAGCACTGGATTGTAATTTGAACATACCAGAAAATAGAATTCTGTTACGTGTTTCCACGTAACAGAATTCTATTTTCTGGTATGTTCAAATTACAATCCACATAACAGAATTCTATTTTCTGGTATATTCAAATTACAATCCAGTGCTATCATGCCTGCAGGTTGTGTGCAAGTCGTACTTTAAAAAATTTTGTGATGCACTTTACTTTGTGAAGTCAAATTAGTTCAATAATGCACTTGCGCCAGGCGGAGGGTCTACTAGAATGAGGATATATGCTGCACTCCGGCACACCTGCGTGCACGCATGACGAACGTGCGCACACAATGTATCTGTCCTTGATGAGTGGGCGCTCTGTCCGTTGTATCAATCGCGCAGTGTGTGCTGCGACCGTAATCGACACCAGGGCAAGACTTAAAATATCACAGTGACGTTCACTTTGTGAACGCGGGTCATGCGCAAGCGTATGGACGCCACGAACGTGCACCGCGGCGGCGAAACACAATTGGAAAGGGTGCGAACGAGGTCGTGGACACTACATTGATCTCGACGGTGCGACGCCTTGTGGTGGTGGCGCTCGTGTAACGTCGGCAAAAGCTCCGCTGTACATACACTTTCACAGGATGGAATGCAGGCGGAATTTTTTTTTTTTCATAAAAAGGTTTGAATCAGCTGTTCAAACCACATGTGTAAGTTAACTACCATATTAACTTGTGCAAGGCCCACACCCTCCCTGTGGAGTTCGAAAATGTGAAAAAAAAAAGCATCACACAAATACCCACGGTGCTGGTTAATTTCCGCAAGCTGCTACTAGATGGCACTAGTTGTCATCACCATATGACATATGAAATAGTCACCATAGGCTAGGTGACTATTTGTCGCCACCCCGTTTCAAAGGGGATGCCAATAAACCATCATCATCATATCCCACGTTCAGCACCAAACCTACCAAACCGCAACTTTGGTTGCAGACTTCGATGAAGCGGGGTGGCGGCAGGCTGTTACGAGAAGTTCACCCTTAAAATGTTTGTACAGGTAGACTACATCAGCGATCGGGCGTGAGATCACATGCACGGGCTGGACCGACGGCCCGTGTAGCGAGCACTGAAATGAAACAGATTTTCTTGTTGCAACTCGCTTTTTGAGACTGACCGATTATTCGGACATTTTCGTGGCATTTCTTCGTGTTCTAGAAATTGGTCAGCAACTGTAAATGCGTTCACAGTCAGCTGCCAGTGGCTGTGTTATTTTGCAAAGCAGTCGAATCACAGTTTGAGGCTTCAGTGAGTAGCTATAAGCCTGCCTCGTGTAAAGCCCACACCCAGCAAAGATTACGGAAAAAAAGAAGCATTGGCCTTTCACAAGTAAATACGGTATAGCCAGCAGGTGTTGTGAAGGAATACCTTATCCTTCTTCACAATTGCCTACGGAACATGGCGTGTCAAACAACTTGTCAAACATGTTGGTACCTTCACGAAAGTGGTCGTGTAGAAATACTCGGCACGCTGAACTGAAGCAGAGCCGCATTGGGTAAGCAGAAGTTTGAACTTATAAAGAAGCTCAATGCAAGTGATTTTTTTTTTCCTGCCCCCTGCCAGACAAAACTGGCAAAAACAAATCACGTACACAAATGTGCACACCGTGAATGAAGGACTTATGCCAAACCATAAGCTGGCCAACAAATGCTTTAACCACAGATGGCACATGCAGGGAAGAAACACTGCACGGCCACGGGGCAGTGAGTGCAGTGTTCCTTGCTTTTTAATCCACTGCTGATATCCAGGCATTGAAAGAAGTTGGAACAAACAACCACATCTATTACAACCAACGAAATCAATTATTACAAAAATCTTTGCTTACCCTCTTCAGGCCACTTGAGATAAACTGGAGCATCGCCATCTGGCAAGCAAAAGAGATAAGAGAAGGCACAAAATGAAAACTGGTCGTAGTGAGACATTTTTTGTGCTATCACAGTGCCTCTCTCCCATTCGTGTGTGTCTTACGGACACTCGTCATTGTAGCAATAACACTTGAGACACCTCATTCTAAGTAAATGTCATGCAAAAAAACGCTTAACCTTGCACTCGGCCACGCAACGCTTGAATCAGCGAAGCTGGGCGATCGTAACCCAGCATTTTTCGGAAGTGCACGCGAACTTTTCATCTTATTACTCATGAAGATGATAATTTCTTTTCGCGCGTCTCGGACTTATGCCGTCACTGCGTGTTGCATAGCGCAACACCACGTTGCAATGCTGACACCGCATTCCACTGTGTTGCAAAGCCGACAACGCGTTCCGGCAGACCCGCTCCGTGAATGCCTCTCTCTCTCATTTTCTTTATCTCTCGCCAGAGCAAAGCGCGCAAAACCTCTTCTTCGACTCACAGAGCACAAGCGTGCGAATGCGCCAGCTGTGAACGAAGACGAAGACGCTCGAACGCAATCATATGGTTCGCATAAATGAATGTTCAGCAAGCGTGGCTGTATAGCCTAGTGGTTACGACGCTCGTCTTGGGGCCGCGGGTTCGCAGGTTCGAATCCCGCCTCAGCAAGAAAGTTTATTTTCCTTTATGTATTGATAGTTTCTTGATACGAACCACAAATTATGGCTGGCTTAAACAGCTTCGCTGTTAAAAAGGAAAGACACGTCTGCGGCGTGAAGGTTCATGAAATATCACACAAGTAAACTGATCGGCCATACTGCAGTTCATGGTATTCAGAACAGAAATATAATGCCAATAGCACACCTCTAATTCAGGAGAACATGGCCGCACCACTATTAGTAGACTAAATACGAAATCATAGAATTCTATCTTAGAGCAGAGTATGCACGTAATTCTTCAAGCAAGCTTCTACTAGATGCTTCAGCAAGCACATTAAGTAATCCATAAACACAGCATTATAGAGATAAAGACGGTTGCTTTTCAAGTGGCATACTGTTCATGTTAGCAGACATCAGAAATCGTGCGATAATCACTAGTGAACTCCTTGATCAAGTAAGCTTCACTAATGTACTTGCAGGTAATTACTGTCTCTTTAGACACAAGCTCTAAGTGCAGGATTGAAGCCAATCAGTGCCCAAGGCTGGCTAATTTAGTAGGAATCCCTGCTGCAGTGAATTGAGGAAACTTGTCGAGGATGTATGTTACGCAAAGCAACAACAGCAATAACTGAAGAACCTTGTTATTTTTTTCGCAACATATTGTAAGGTCGTCTCAGTGTGAAAACCACTTGCTTGTACTGGTGGCACCATTTACGAAGAGATGGAGCAAGCTACAACTATGGTTACGTACCAGACATGGCGCAAGACTTATCATAAGCGCAGCTGCACTCAACGCACGGTTTGTCATGTATCGAATTGAAGCAGCTGGGTTGGTTTCACAGCTGCATGCTCTCTTCACCCTCGACCATTGGAGGATCCAATCTCGAGAAAACCTTGGCAGGCTTTTGGTACAGTCGAATCCTTTTATGACAACATTCAAGACGCAAGAAATTTCTATAGTTGTAACCGATAATAGTTATAACTGGGTCGCAAAAAAAAAAAAAAAAACTGAGGGGAGAAACAAGACTGCTAATTGGGCTAGTTGGAATGTTGGATTCATTGTTATGAAAATTCAATGTGGTCGCTTGCATGATTCTTTTGTTCTTTTTCAAGAATTTTGCATTCTTTTTCTATTCGGCACAGACATCCAGTAGGCACATTCAACCGATAACGCAGCATGGGAGCATTAAAGCAAGCAGTTTATTTCGCCAGAGAGCACATATAAACATTGACAGTGCATTGGCCGCTCATTGTTATATCAATATATAGTTAAATCTAGTACCATTACACGTACGTTCGACTGTATACAGTTGAACGCCTCTATAGCAAAACGACCTGTATAACGCAGGATTGATTATGTCCCAGCCGAATTCTTATCTTTCACATGTATTGTGAACGCCTCTACAATAAAGACCACTACAACAAATTTGCCTGTAAAACGAAAAAAATTTAGGCATTCCGGATGCTCAATTTGTTGCTTTATAACGAACACCACGTAGCAGTGCCGTCACTGCCCTCTGCAGACGTCATCAAGGTACACTCTGCGCTAGTGACACACATGAAGAGATCCTGCTGATATCAGCAGTAGTCCTGCTGCACTGCTACAAGAATTGCTCAACTCATGGTATGCTGCTTGTTGTAATGCATCGATGGATGCAACGGCTGACGAATACGTTGCAGTTGATGGTGCCGTGATGATGTAATCGTAACTGACGACCTACGTCTTTAAAGCCATCGAAGGCAGAAAGTACGCGAACCTCAACAAAGGCAACAGTGATGAAGATCCTGTACACAAACCGAGAATTTTCAAAGCAAGAGAAGCAAAGGTGGCTTTCGACGATAAGCAGCTTTACCTTGCGCGTAGCTCCTGCATTTTGCCGCTGAGCATGTTATGAAGCTTGGTGAAATAAGGTTGGATGCAGTCGCACTATTTGTCAAAGCTAGCACAAAAAAAAAAATTTGCCGACTTACTTCACTAAGTCTCTCTTCAATTCATGTTAAAAAGGTTTTCTTTCATTGAACGTGCTTAGCCTGCTCTATTGCGAGCAGTACGGTGCACGACCTTTACAACAAAGTGAGCTGTATAACGAAGGAGTTTGGAAGTGCGGAGCTCTTCGATACAAAGGCATTTGACTATATTCCTTTTCATGCATTTGATGATGATATTGGTAACTGTCACCATTGCTAACAAGATCCCTTCGAGTGAGGAGCCCATAAGAACTATCGCAGTAAAATCAAAAAGCGAGTCTGCACCTACCTGGGCTGTGGCATCTTGCATGGCGACCCGGTCCGGTCGCAGCCGCAGGTAGCTCTTGCCTCGCTCGATCTCCTGCTCCTCGGGCCGGTCCAAGTGCGAGTAGAGGATTTTCTCGGACAGGGTCAGAGGCCGGTTCAGCCTGTATAAAACGTGCCCGTTCAACTTAGATGACCTGATGCACAAACAACCGTTCGGTAGGGGCATGACAACGTGCAAATAACAATCTATACCAAGTCTGCTGTTGGGCTAGTTGGTACATGATATTAAGAACGAAAAATGCGCAAGAAATGGAGCAAGAAAGGCAACTGTCTCTCATTTTTGTTCCGTTTGTTGCACCATTTCTGTTCTAAGTAAACAACCTAGCACAACACTGGAGATTCCAAGGTTCTGGAGACGACATTTCTTGCAGATTCCTAGACCCAGCTAACAACAGCACTCGGAACTGTCATTAAAGCACTCTAGGTTATCAAAAATGAAAAACCTCATATCAGGCATCCTTCCTACTACTACCACTTCCGTTATGCTCTTCAGATAATAGGGCCATGTTTTTAGATGAGGCTGTCACCTTGCTTTTATGGGGCTGCATTCTTTAGCAAATTATGCGCCCGGTTCTATTTATACAGTCGAGCCCGACTATATCGAACCCGTTTATATCAAATTATCCCGTATATCTAAACAATTTCTAAACACAGTAAATTTACATTGAGAATATATAGCAAATGTTACTGTTACATCGAACGAAAATAGCAACGACAACCGATATATCAAAGTCCATGTGCCTCAAAAGTGCCCCAGCAAGTTGGCTTTCCCTCGTGGTGGCGGGGAAAACTGCCGGTGCCACCCTAGAAAAAGTGGTTTAGACCCGGCTGTGCACGGGCAAACACCCACCTGCAAAAAATTATCCTGGCCTGTTCGCAGCGCTTACAGCCAATCAGAGGCCGTCGTGCTTTCTCCGAGGCTTGGAGCGAGCTGGCAGAGTTCCCGGGTGCTATCAACCGATCGACATTCGACGAGTTCGTCAGTGCGGACGATGATGTCGCCATCATGGGCCAGCTACAAGATGAGGACTACGTTGCAGACGTCGTGCCGACCACGGGCCAAAGCGACAGCAATAAGGAAATTGACGATGGCCCGTTGCCTACATCCTCCGAGGTGATTAGTGCACTTGCGTTGGTCCGGCGCTATTGCGTGAATATAGAAGGTTGCGGCCTCAGCTGCTCCGACTCGTTGGACAACGTGGAGGCATGCGTGCTGTCGCAGGCAGCGAAGTCGTTGAAACAGAAGAAAATCCAGGACTATTTTGTTCCAAAGTAGGGCTCGCAAGTAAGCCACCATATTAATAAAGTACTTTTCTTATTGGTATGTGCCTTTGCGTCATCAAATCCTATAGCGGGCCTATTTAGACATTAATGATGTTTATTCTCTCTTATTCTCTCTATATCGAATTATGCCATATATCGAACTAATAAACGTTTTTTGGCGAGTTCGATATACCCGGGTTCGACTGTATATCATGATCCATCTCACTAAGTGAGTGGTCAATATCAGAGATGATGATTGCTTGCAAGCCAACGATGAAGGAAAAAAAGAAAGCTGCGAGAAAATTGTCACAAAATCTGGGTTCTGGTGCGTTGGTGCCCCCAATTGAGTGTCTGTTCATTTCCAGTTTTTAACAGATTGCCTAACATACGTGCAATGCAACCTCTGTTTCGGTTCGGGTAGTTACCGTTTGGTTTCCTTATTAGGTTGCATGTATTGGCATGTCTGCATACCTTTTTCGAACAATTTGCAGATTCTTCTCAAGCTTCTCATATGGCAGGTAGTCGTCAGGCTCAAACTTGCTCATGGCAACCTGCAGCAAATAATGAAAAGCCTTTTTATGTACACCGATAGTCCACACAGAAAAAAATACCTAACTAGAGCCCAGCTGTGATAAGTGCCTCCACAGAGAAATGGCAACTTTAGGTTGAAACTGCATTCGATTACACCAGTTCTCACAGATTTCGTGGAATCTGTAGTGATAAGAAAAAGCTCCCGAGCAAGTATGACATGTGACAGTCTACTTGTTAAATGAACTTTGACGATCATGCTATAATTTTCGGCACTACTGCTGCTTCAAAGCCAGTTACTATTACCTTCCATTTAAAATTCAACACTGTTCTAAAGACCTAAAAGGCATTTACAATTTTCATGTTTTTGAATTCAAACAACAGATAACATGATTCAATTCAAACACATTTATGTTTACCTTTAAATTTGTTTCATTCATTTATTCAGCAGAAGTTCTAGCAGTAACATAGCTTTGCTCACATCCAGAAATAAATATTGTCATCCACCTTATCTAAGCTGTTTTCAGGTGCATGCTGATATCATAAACAATCTCGTGCTACGAATCTTATGAACCCTTAATCTTTTTTATTCAGATGTGCCGACTGGAAAGCAAGCATAATAGCCGAGCACATGCAAATGACTCTAGACAATATTTTTTTTAATTCGATCACCTTCTAAATGATAAGAACTTCATAAGAGTGATAAGAATGTAAAATTAACTAGTGGAAGTATTGGTATTGTCACTGCTGTACAAACTGAAACCACAACGTGTAGATTTCTAAATTAAAGATACCACGCACTAAATAGCAGAAATACTTAAGTTTACCTTTGCTGCCGCGCTGGACAGTGGAGAGGTGTGCAGGGAACGTGATTGGATGAACAGCCGCTGCGCCAGCTGAAAGAGAATCGGTCGTTATTTACATGAGGTTCTCTTATCTTAGGCAGATCTTTGCACTGCGTTTCTGGGACACCCCCTTTTCTTAAAGAGAGCGCAATGCACAATGTCAACACTGACAGATAAGCGCTACAGTGACCTCAAAGGGACAGCAACATCGGAAAACCCGTAGGCGTGGCACGGCTCGTTTATCTTCTGCAACGTTGCTAGATTTTATGCAAATGGCTCGGGCCAACGTTACGACGCACATGCATCCGAGTCCTTGAAACATTGCACAAAAGCGTTAAAATGAGAAATGCTGCACGCCGAACCGGTCTGCATCTCAACGTTCCATCGGCGACCGCTACAGAGGTGGCATTAACGAGTCGTCCGCTACTTACGACATTTAGCAATGCACTCGGTGCAACTTGCATCGTTATGTGTGAAACCGGCAAACTGAGTTGCCGAAAGCAAGTACAAGAGTACTGCAAGATTTCTGAACATAAAGTTTATCAGTAGTAGAAAAGGGAGCGTGCTGACTCCAACAGTCGTCTACCACGGAATACTCGGCATCGTGATTCGGACGCAACAAAGTTTCCTCGCACGCCACACAAGCCACGATTCTCGCGTCACAACGAACACACAACACCATTATCACACCAACGACTCGGCAAACCGCGAAATATGATCCCCTCGCATCGAATCTTCATCGGGTCAAACGTGGTCACGTCGTCCAGAGTGACCCACAAAGTTCGCACAAAACGTGGAAAGGAGTCACAATTACCAGGCTGGCGCAGGCTCTGGAAGTGTAAACCATGCTTGCTCAACGACGCTAGCGCTGTACACAGCGCAATCGGCTTTGAAGCAGAGGGCTCTTTGATGCGGGAGACTCAGTGAAGGACGCGAAAAGGACGGCCCGGGGTCGCAGTCCGGTGGACAGCGGTGCAGCGGATCCCCAAGCGGCTGCCGCAGCTACGGAGAGCATGCGCCGGCTACTTAAATACGGCACAGTGTCCCCAGACTCGCGGTTCAGTTTCCGCTAAACCTGGACAACCTGCGTCTAGTTTTGTTTCTGGCCCACGTTCCGGACGCTAGAAGAGAGCCACAGGTTGTTCATTCATTGAATTAAACCCTGTTTCGGCGTCAGCCTCGAAGGTGACTCGTTCTAGCGCGCGCAAATAAACTCCAGCGTGATGGGTGGCGCGCGCTCGCATTTTTTCAAGCTTGCGGTTCGCTCGTAGCCGTGACGTAAATGTACCCGTGGAAATATTTGTTTATACCACGTTATCCGTCTCTTTTCATACTTTCGTAACGTGGCTATGCGCACATCATGTCACGCTGAATTGAATGAATGAATTCCTTTATTGTTTCTTTGCCGAGTTGGAATTGCATACATTGGCGCTCCCGTTTGTTTATCTGTGTGCCTAACTGGGCAACCCATAGCGCTGACGGGGAAGAGGGAGTTGGAAGAGGAGGTAGGAAGTGGGCAAATAACATTATCGGGGTGTTCGAGTATGTCTCACCCCATGCATCAGGACTCGCGCACGATGCATGCTCTTTAATAATTTTATACATCCCTTGGAGCTTGCACTCATGTTACACCCTTTCGGGCTTAATTTTCCCCCAACCATAATTTTCAGTTTCACTTCAGAAAAAGTTTACAGCCTTTGTGACGTATATCTTGTTTGATCATTATTTGGGGATAAGATAAGCCGCACAAGGTGCAAACGTTTCTCAGTGTACACTATTGAAATTCAAAAGTTTGCACCCCTTGGAAGTTCACACCCCTTTGGTCGTATCTTGACCCCAAACAATAATCATCTGTATTGCCCGCATTTCCTTTCTTAAACGCAGCGAGCCCAGTACTTCCTATAGTCACAAAAGGCTTGCACGTTATCAGCGTGACACAGCATTCTCGGCAGGAAAGTAGCGAGCGCTGAGTTTTCAAGAAAGGAAACGCAAGCAAGGCAGATGACGATTATCGTTCTGGGACAAGATAAGCCTCAAAGGGTGCAAACTTTATCAGTGTACACTGCACTCCATGAAAAGTTCGCACCACAGTGGTTTGCACCCTTTTGGGCTGATATTGTCCTCAAACAATAGTCATCTATCATGCGTGCTTCCCGTCTTCAACGCTGTGCACTTACAGACCACGAACGGCATGTGCACGTTGTTAGCGTGACATAGCGTTCTTCATCGTTTACTGCACCACTTTTAGACACGGACGAGAGAAAGAAGGCATAGAGATGCTGTAAAACGTGGATCGGTATCAACCTGGCCAATTTGCAATCCAAATAGCATTCTTGAGGGGAAAGTAGCGAGCGCAGTTTTCAAAAAAGGAAACACAAGCAAGGCCAGTATTTTGTAGTGATGTCTTATGCTTTATTCTATACTAGTCTTATCATCCACCGCTCACGGCCGGCTGATCCCGTTGATAACGTGAGCGGACCGTCGCTCTGACCACTGACCAAGCTCGTAAATGCATTAGCATCGCTACAAAATACCGGCCCAAGACGTTATTTTTGAGGATTGACAAGATACGCCCGAAAGGGTAAGCGTTTTTTATAGTAAAGATAGGCTCCTAAGGGTGTACATTTGTTTTAGAGTGTTTTTTTAGCTTTTACACCCTTTGGGGCTTATCTCGTTACCAAACAATAATCATCTTGCGTGCCTTCCCTTCTTTAACGCTGTGCGCCCGGTCAGCTGGTAAGCCAGAAAAGACGCAAGAACGAAAGACCAGTGGTGACGCCAGCCGGAAGTTTGCGCACTTGCTTGCCATGACGTTAAGATTTTCAAAAGCTTCTACTCAGCTCTAATTGTTTATCGGTAAAGGAGGACTACATTGCACTCCAAAGGAACGCTGCATCTAGCATGTTTAGAGAATGTTTCCTGATCAAAACAGCTCGAACTTGAGAAAATACTTTGAAATCTGCAACGTCACACTGACAAGGATTCTTGGACATATTGGCAATAAAGCTTCGACACGAAATTTAAGAAAGGGTAGTCTCGCTTCCATTTTTTTCCGCTCTGGTAACCAGCCTTTTTCCACGAAGTGAATGAAAATATTAGTTTTCAGTGAACACTTTACCAGTTAGGGCTGCTCTTCAGTGTCTAAGCTGCACTGGCCTACTATGAAAAGCTTTTCCACCGGCAATAAGTTTCTGGCAGTGGTAACACAGCTCAGCAGCAGTAAAAACTACAGGTGTGCAACAGCTCAGGCAACAAGTCTGGATAACTGAGAGGCAGTTTTTACAATGACCATAACCACAAGTCGTACGAACTCTTGCCAATAAAAAGTGCCTGTGAAGCAAGCCCAATGTTCCAGCACGAGAAAAATAGTTGTCAACGTCACCAACAATTTGGCCCAATTTACTGGCCAGTGTAACAAGAACAGGAAGCAACTTCGCAGTCCGTGCTTACTGCTCCAGTTTAGACTCAATGCACGTTAAAGTAGACTGAGGTGCGGCGCGCAAAATGAAACGAAGGTGTATGGTGATGAAATGCTACACCAACTGGACTGCACTTCTCCAATTTGTCCTCTGCTCAATTTGCGTGCTACATTATGTCAATAGAAAATGAAATGGACTAATACAAAATGTGAGCCCATGCTGTCCATTTTCACTAAAAGGAAAGAAAAGGACATAATTTTGCAAGGACTTCATCGATTTGTACTCATTTATCTGCTACGGCAGTTTAGAGCTTGTGTTTGTCTGTCCTTCCATTATGCCATTGCTGTCGTGCCGCTGCCACCATTACCATGCTGTTGTCATCAGGACACCTCTTCATCCTTGATTTCACGGTCGCCACACATGGAGTGAAAAACAAAACTTGGTTGTCACTACTGCCACTGGGGGACTGAACTTATACTTTGGCACATTTTTGAAGCCTGTGCATTTGGGAGTCTGATGCAGTGAACCACTGAACTATTGCAGACTTTCACGTGGCAACTTGCGGTCGATTTTGTGCACCACAGAGCCTCCAAGCGTGTTGACATCTAGGTACTTCTGAGGACAAAGCGAGCAATATTGCGGCGAACAAAGAGAACAAAGACAACACTGTTCTTACTGCAAAGAGGAAGTTGTTCCTGAGAAGATGGTGATGTTCACTGCGACAACCGCCTGCTGTTGTAGTAAAGGAGTCAGTAAAACCGCTGATGACTGCGGATATATTTTTTCTTGTTAGGAAACAAGTTCGCATGCGCAGTTTTTCATATTAGCTTCACCGACATAGCTTGCCTTCGTAAGATATCTCAGGGAAGTCAGCTAAACAGACAATGAGCATGACAATGGACAATGCTCCAAGTTTCCTCGTCCTCCTAGTTAGCTGGCTTCCCTATGCTGCCTTAATAGCAGAGTTCAATTTTATAATGCGCTCACATAGGTGCACCTTGTTACATTCTCAGCTCAGAAGCAGTGTGTGGTGTTAGTGAAACACATGTTCGGCACGGCCCACTCTTAGAATGGCAACCAAATAAATGTCTAAACCAACATAACTTCCAAGATTTCTTGAATATCCCCAGAGCAAAAAAATGTCCGACAATTATGATACTCCCTAATGCGAAATTTGAGCGCAGCTAGATATGTCTTTTCATTTCGCGATACATTGAGGCAAAGAATTTTAGACTGAAATCACTGCACCGCCTGGCAGTGCGCCAGTGCCATCAGCGCTTTCGCAGAGGGAGAGGCAGTAGGCATGATGAGCGGCATCGGAGCCGGATGTACCATCACTTGCAACGTAGAATGTAATATTAAACTTTTTGCAGATGACTACGTCATATACAAAGAAATTAACAACCCGGAAACCACGACATTCTGAATAGTTCACTAAAAAAATTGCTGGATGGTGTAGCACGTGGCAAATGACCATAAACAAAAAAAACAAAAAAATGAGTCAGCATGACAATTACAGTAAGAATCCCTCTAACTTTACACACGTTCTTGATGGCAGTATTCTTAATAAAGTAAACCAGCCCAAATATTCAGGTGTCACTCTAACATCAAACCTTCATAGGGATTCACACATCGATATCGTCACTTCTACTGCCCTGCAGAAGCTATTTTATCTTCGAGGTCGCTTGCGATACACACCGTGGCATACCAGGTTGCTAGCCTACACCATGTTCCTGCGCCCACTTCTAGAATATGCCAACGTTGTTTGGTTTCCGCACACAATGTCTAACATAATTAAACTAGACAGGGTCCAAAGAAAAGCCATCAGATTCATCTACGACAAATACACCCTCGCCCACTAACTTGTTAGTTCAAGCGGGCCTTCCAACACTATTTGCTAGAACAAAACTAGTGCGCTTGAAATTCCTACACCAGGTACTCCATAATCGGCTGAAAATAGACTCTTCTAAATATTTATCATTTTCCAAATCTCACCTCTCACGCCACAAGCACTCGTACACACTAACAAAGTACTCATTCCATAATGACACATTTCAGTACTCGCTTTTTTCGCTTGAAGTGAAAGCATGGAATAAACTGGACCCAACAATAACTAACACAGTGTGCTTTTCAACATTCTGTAACCTACTGGATAAAGCGTAAACCGATCATATTGGCAAACCTTAAACACGTTTAGTGCTGTCATTTCCGTTATCAACTCAATAAACTAATTACGCTGTTAAGGGAACTGCATGTTAACTGCAAATGTATGGCACCTTTCTGTTGTACAGTTTTCCTTTTGCTTTGTTTTCTTGGCCACTGTTAGGGTGTTCATTGCTGTTCTACTTGTTCTACAGCTGGAGATGTTACTGCCCACCTGCTATGGTGTCGTTCGAGACTGGCAGTATTGAAAATAAATAAATAAAGAAATAAATAAGACGCCACCGTTCTCAATGATCAGAGATGTGCGCCTGTATCAACATTTCCTAATGCCTGACACGTTGTCATGAGGTGCACGTGCTGCATTGCAACAGGAAGCGAAGACGACAACGAAGGCGCGAGCATGCTCGCCCAATGGCACCCGAAAAAGGCGAAGAAAAGAAATCTCCGGAGAGCCTCGTGGCGCAAACGTGGAACGCGGGAGGGGTGCCATTGTGATAGAGGAAGCCGAGTGAAGAAGGTAGCAGTGGCGGAAGAAGCAGCCTGTCGGACGATGCGTCCGGGCTCCTGCCTGTGCCTGGTGCTCCTGAGCCTACAGCTCAACCACTACAGCTGGTGTACGTCTATGAGGCATCCAGCCGAGCACACACCACAGCCTCGATGATCCTCGACTGCCCTCCTGGCCCATGTTCCTGCTCCATTGTGACACGTCGTCTCGCCGCCCGGCTCCAGCTGAGTACATCAGCAGCAGCCCTCTTGACGCTTGCACCATTCCGGCCGTGACCTTCTCCAACGCCCCACACCGAATCGTATGGTGACGTGTGAACTTCAATGACTTAATTCTGTAGTTTGTAGACTGTTGAGAGACTCCATACTTAGAAGTGATCCATATTAATGTTTGTTGGCAGTTATACGTCGTCGAATTTATATAAAGCATTGTTTGTGTGCGTGCAACAGAGAGCATATGCTTCATATTTGATTTCCTTAATCAGTCTGTATTGACCACCTTAAAGAACCTAGTTCGGTGAAAAGATCTACACCGTGACACACGTCTATCCAAGCTCTATAGCTATGCACGTTCCAAGGAACATATGCGCTCCTACATTCTAGCGCGCCAGTGCCTACCCAGGTGAAACGCTGGACACATGTGTCTCAAGGTAAGTGGTGAATTTGCTGTCGCGAAACTGCAGCATGTCGTACTAAAAACTACTGCCTCCACCCACTAGGCTGTGTGCTACAATGATGCCGTTGGCACGTGAAGTTTCAGCGCCAGTTGCTCATAATGAATATTGGATGTAATGAAGGTATCTCTGCGCCGAATGCGACTTTGTTATAACAAGCTTCGACTGTGCTTACTAATTAGGTGTTTGTTTTAAGAGTGGACCACACTGTATAAACAACACAAGCGAACAGAATACGTGAAATGTCTAGAAACTCTTTTTTTTATATGTATGCAACATGGCCCTAGCAGCACCGAGACACCCTTTGCCTCTGGCACAAGTTAGGGTCAAAGGTCAAGTAGAACCTACAAAAAAAAAAAAAAAGAGTAGGGGAGAGAGAAGCTGCTCTTGACTTCGACGAGGACTGACGACGATGGCAGTGGTGCGACTGAGACTGCTGCTACCTGCAAAAAAACAAAAACAAATTGTGAGCAGTAAATACACAATGTTAATTTGAATCTTAACTAGCATATACAACCAATGTCCCTTTACATGCGATGACAAAAGAAAAAAGACAAGTAAAATGTAAATGTAAGTTTACTTCCCTGTGCACAAAGTGCAAGTTAGCATGAAGTGAACAGAAACACCAATATTTGATGTACCGCGTCTTTATATTTTCATTATATATTTATTTATCTATTTAGTGCCAGCTTTGCCTATACAGGCATAGTAGCAGGAGGTATACTAGCCCAAATCAAACACAAGTCGTGGTAGAAATCATCATTCGACACTAAGTAAACATTTGCAGGCGGAAGAACATAGCCGTCTCTTATGGAGAAAAAAAGAAGATGAAGCCTCACTTCTAAAAGGAAATTCAAAAATTTTCAGACTATGGTCTCTTCTTTGCACGACGTATGATCGTGGTGTAATATACATTTCTCTGTCTATTCCCGAGTATTCCAAAATGAGTTTGGACGAATTCCATGGTCTTGGCACTACGACGTGCTTCTCTCTCTAAGCGTGCGCGTACGTGACCGACGCTCATGCTCGATTGGATTGAGACTGCCTGTTGTGCTCACCGTGGACCAATTTGACTTTGTGTAAGTAAACTGCTTAGATAACTTTTCCTTGTCAAGTTTCATTCACATATTTTAGCATTCTTCTGTAGTTATATTTATGATATAAATTGTACTATTCTGCCACAACCCTTATCGTTAGGGTTAGCAGTATTCGAAATAAATAAATAAATTTCACTTTTAGGAATAGAGCCAACAAAATTGTATACACAGCAAGTCTCGTACTGCCTCATGTGGTATCGGTTGGAGTAAACATTTGCTAATGTGCAAGAGCATCTACAGATCGAGCGAGTACACTTATACACCACTCACCTGTCTCTTGTTGACGCCCGTAGCAGACGAATCAAAAGAACTCCGATAACGGCTGCCGCCGCAGCTCCAACACCAGCGCCCACCCAAGCCGAAGGCTCAGCTGACGCAAGCCGGCTGCGGAAACAGAAAGAAGACGGAGCAGAGGAGTCACGAGAACATATTTATGATGATGCTGGATCTGGCAGTAAGCTGTTGTTAACACCGCATACGTGGTTTAATTTTCATTTGTGATTGTCACGTGCTGGCTATTTTCGTAACAATTTTCTCTGAAAAAAAGGAGAGTGTTATCATCGGGCGAATATGATAATCATTCGTTGTAGCCGGCCATTTTCACTTCAAAATCTGCCGAAGGCCTGCTGCAAATTGGCACTTTCGGCAGCAGGTAACGTGTTTACAACTCTCTCACTGTTTCCTGGAGCCATGAAGACAGATGCTGTAGCCACTGAGACCACAATCGGGGGATCACGGATATGCCTGTTATCTGTTCAAATTCAAATTATTTAGCGACACTGAATTTCAGGATGGAACCAACAAGAGCTCTGGCCCATAAAAACGTATGGGCGGCCGGTGCTAGCCAGCACTTCCGATCGAGATTGAAATAACTGAAAAAATGAATTAGCTGAAGTTGAATTAACAGAAGTTTACTGCATGTGTTTGTAAAGCATTTTACAGTCGAATCTTGATAATTCGAACGCGAAGGGGCCCGAAAATTTATTTGAATTAAAAGAAGTTCGAATTAACGGAAGGACGTGTTTTTGAAGTATTCGAGCATCATAGCAAGATGAACGAACGGTGCAAGTCGCGAAATTTTGCGGCGCGCAAGCGCATAGCGAGTTGTGCCCACGCTGGCCAATGCGCGGTTCCCAGTAACGGCAGAAAACGAAACTTCAGGGAGCGCGCGGTGCCGACACGGCGACAGGCACGCACGCGCGGAAACCGTCGAAGGTGAGGGAGGAGGGCGGCAGGAAAGCGGATTTGGGCTCGGCCACTCCGCCGCTTCAGTGGCAGTGGCTTCGGTGGCTCCCCTCTCTCTCAACTCCCTCACAGCTCCCTCACCTTCGACTGTCTCCGTGCACGCCCGCCGCCGGTACAGCCGGCTCGGCGCAGATTAGCCCGCTCCTTGAAATTTCATTTCTGCTGTTATCATGAAGCGAGCGTTTGCCGGCGTGGGTAGTTCGCTGGCCAGACTAGAGTGTACTAGACCGTATTTTAGTACACTCTAGCCGAACTGGACCTCCACCGCTGCAAGAAGGGGCCTCTCCTAAGCATTTGCTCTATGGCGGTGTCAGAGCAATGCCTGTCGGAGGTGCCGCCGCATTATTTGGCGGGCTGCTGAGAGCATTGTTGGTCCACGATATGTTCGAATTAACCGTCGCAAATGCTTTTGCGTTTGAAATACCGAGCGTTCTCGCCCATTGAAATATACGTAACTTTGACAGGACCAGAGCGTCAGTTCGAATAAACCGGCAGTTCGATTTAAGCGTGTTCGAATTAATGAGATTCGACTGTACTTATCGTGTCGACAGAAATGCCACACCTCCTCAGCTTAACTCGCTTCTAGCATAGGTTAAGCTGCAGTTGGACATAAATTGGATCATTACCGGCGATGTAGCTTTGCCAAGACTGCGTCAGCAGTTTGTAAGGCTCATTTATTAGCAATTTAGCCAAAGTGAAGTTTCGCTGCAGTTGGATTTTATGAAATGTAATGGCAACCTTCTCAGGTGTCAGTGGTCACAATTCTTACAAAAACACACACAAAAACAAACATGTTACTTAAGTAAGGTTATGGGGGCACATTCGTGAGTGACTTGGTGACCTGTGGACACTGGCTGCAACACTAAGTTCCTCAATTACACAAGCTGCCTTAGGAGAAAATGGATCCAAGGCACCAGTGTGTAAGTGCAATAAATGATTAGAACAAAAAAAAAATGTTATCAAGGGGGTCTCCAAAGAAAGAGCTCGTTAAACAAGCGATGGGGGGGGGCCTGTGATAGGTAAACGCTCCAGAACCACAATTCTAAATTATTCACATTCCTGACACTCTTAAGCGAGCTCCAAGAACATCTGAATGGTAGCACCGAGAGGCCGAGTTAAATGTTGCCACACAAAAATTTCGTTTTAGTTTCAGGAATGTTAATGTGAGAAGCTGTAAGGGCACTTCAAACACACTAGCTTAAAGACATCTATGGTAATTAAGCCCCCATTCGGCAGCTCCCACAGACACTAACTAGTGCCCCCTAGTGGCTTTTGTATGAAACGCTGCATTTAAGGTAACCAGTTTACTCCTGCAGGTCTCTGAGCACATCATATTTTTTTTAATTTTCCAACAGGCACGACATAAAATGGAAAAGCCTTCTGGAAAAATGAGCTAACCCGCCCTGTGATTCATTCTTTCCGAAGTCTCCCACCCACCTTGTGTATCGCGATAGCCAAGGTGCCATGGGCCGCACTAGCAGCACGTGAACCAACCGTCGTAGGCTCCTGCACGGTTACACCAATTCCACAATGTCAGCACGAAAACATTATTCATAACATGCCCGTGCCACATAACCTGCCCCCCTGATTAGTACAACCCTTGGGGAGAAAAAAAAAAGGGGGGGGGGGGGGGTGAGAAGAGATCCATGCAAATAATTGCACACAACAACGCCCACATGCTCATAAAAGCAGCACAGCACAGCTGCGGGCATTCAAAAATGGTTCAGGAAAACGTCTTGTTTTGTATGTTCAGTCATCACTGCGGTATTGGGTGCGTGCTTCTGAAGTGTAGCGTCATGGTAGTGTGAAATGTATTGCCACTGAGGCTGCACCCAAAGGCTAAATTCACCTGTGACCCTGTTCCCACCTGGTAATTTTTGGCACAAGCGACACATGCGAGAATACAGAAAAGTAACAGGCTCATGTACTCAATCAGATTGCCTGCACGGTGCAATCGATATGAAACCAAAACTGCCTTCGCGATGTCCGTATTCTTTACCTGCATAACATGATTGTATTGCGGCGAAGCTGGCTTTAACAAAAGTCTGCGGCAAAGCTGACTTCAAGAAACCGATCGCCATTGTGCAACACATAATAGACCTTTGTCAATTTTCTTGCTCAAATTTGGGAGCGCATTAAAGTTCTAGTTTGTTTAGAAGCTGTAATGCCATTTCTAGGTTAGTTTCCTACTTTGGAGACACAAAAAGTAGATGCGCATTTGGTTCGGGGGGCATGTTAGAATCGGGTAAGTACTGTCAAATGAATCAGCGGTGTGTTTTGGCGTTCTTTCGGCATCTTGTGCAATTCGACGCACCAGATAACTCAATCAATTTTGTCGGTCTCGTCAGGGTCAAATTAACGGAAGTCGACTGCATATGAGCTAATACATGAAGTAGCTATTCCGTAGAAAGAGTCACAGATCAAACAACTGCACTTCGAAACACGTGGAGTGAAACTTTTTTTACTCTACTACTACGCACGACTTGTGAAACCTCAGCAGCACTGTCTGCGAAGTATGAAATGGAGTACAGGTTGCTGAGCTGCAACATGAACAGCGAAGAGCAACTGAGGCTGACAGGACATACAGTCGATTACCGTTAATTTGATCCCGACGCAAACATAATTCATTAAATTATAAGGCAGGTGAAATTTGCCGTTAATGTGCACGATAACTGTTGAGCCTATAGCATCGTCTAACGTCAGCAGATTTGTTCATGAAGGTCAGTGTGCCTCTTACTTTTCTGTTCAATTTCGTTTGTTGTAATCTGATTGTAAACCCTTACATACATGTGACCTGGTAAGAATAAACCAGTTGTAAGTATTGTGCATCAACCGTCTGTTGGTGTTTTGTGTCTGTGCTTTTAGTAATGTGCTAGTGCAAAAACAAGCATGAAGAGTCGCCAATAAGCCCCTTACATAAAACTCAAAGTAAACAAGACGCAGAAAAAACGTCAAAACACACTGCTGATTCATTCTGCAGCATTTTCCTGATTCTAACACGCGTCTAAATCAAACGCGTGCCCACATTCTTTGTGTCCAACGCAGAAAACTAACATAGACATGACATTAATGCTCCTAAACAAAGTAGAAATTGGGCAAGGATCTAATATGTGTTGCACAATGACAGCCGGTTTTCTGAAGTTGGCCTCGCCGTAATACATCCGTGTTATGTGGTAAAACATTCGAACACCGCAAAGGCAGTTTTGGCGGTATTGTGTTCGATTGGCAATGCACAGGCAATTTTCGCCCGAATTTTTTAAGGGGGGGGGGGGGGGAAGAAAAAAACACGTAGTGTTACAATCGGGTAAATACCATAATGAGACATTCTGATCTACGATTCTCGTTCGAAAATTTTTCTAGGGCAAGCCGAAAATAGACATTTTTGACGGGAGATTGATGTGTGCTCAATGCATTCACTGTCCTCTAAGCTCTGCCGAGATAGACGCTGCCACTAAAGGGGTTGCTATTGGGGTCAGCTAGTCACCTAGGCGTCAGGTGGCTGCGTGCTGACTAGTCAAGTTGGAATTATCTCGCAAAGGCCAAGTTTACGAAGGAAATAATAAGAGTTTGGGCCCACAGAAGTCTGTGGGCACTGGCCAGGACCTTTGGCCGGGAACGAATTAACCAGAGCCAAATGAGCGGAAGTCTACTGTACAAGGACACACAAAGGCATCAGGGCTAGTACTAACATGTCCAGTGTGTTTGCCCAGCTCACCACCATTCATGATGAACCAATTTTTCCAATGCAAAGTACTACAGCTCCCAACAGTTATATTAAACCACTAGGTAAAGACACATTTTTCCGTTAGGATCAAAAAGAAACCAAGATTTTGAGCTTACTGCTGCTCTGTTTCTGGTCAAATTTAGCAGCAACATCATATTTCATCGTTCTAATCATTCAATATAACACTAGCACTGTTACTTGCCTGGTCTGTCGAGAAATAACTGAATTTGCCATCGTCTGTGCCTCTCTTAGTGTCCATCATTGCATCTACCATCGATTATTGGGTACTCATCTTGAAGGCCATGCTTTGCCACACTGGAGACGCAGGAAGGGTGAAGGTAACGTCATAGTCACAATGTTTTGGGCGTCACCCACTACAAGGGGCGCAGACAAAGCAAAATTCAATTTTGTTTTTTAGACAATCCCAGCAAGTAACAGTGGCAAGTGTTAAATTGAATGACCCGAACCGTAAAATGTGATCATGCTGCCAAACTTGAGGAAGACCAAAATCTTTTTTTTTTATGATATTAAGTGAAAAATGTGTTTCTGTAGAGATGACAACATTAAAAAGAAAAAAAAATGCAACGTGACGAGTCCCACAAAGCACCAAGTTGCTTACGGGTAGGCAGCCATGGTGGCAAGCTTGACATAGACGTCCCTAGGTGGCGTGACCAGGCATGAGAATGTCTGGGGGGCAGGTAGGTCGTGCCTCCGGCAGAACTCTGCGGGCTGCACCGGGTAGTCCTGCCGCACGGCCGGCCTGTCACTCTTGGACGCCACTACTAAGACTGGCACAGAGCTTCCGGACAAGTGTTTCTGGAAACAGAGAAGACAGGGGACCGTTCTGTGAAAAGATGAAGACTGTGAAAAAAAAAAGAGACTGTTCACATCACTGATACCACATCACTGATACCGGACGGGGCGGTTTCGTTTTACCAGACACCACTGATGTAGACACGCGCACTATGACCTTGCTACGGAAAGCAGAGTCCATTCAGCATGCGATGGGACAAGAGGGGAGAGCGGGTTTCTCTGTGTTTCTAATTGAAAACAAATAATGGGAAGCGCCATCTTGGATGCTTTCAGTCACACGGTAATTGCATGGCTTTAAACCACTGCACCCTGGCTCATCCAGCAAGCTGTAATGGCGGCACTTTATTTTTTTTTTCAGTTTCACTATCAAAAACGTGCTATTTTTTAACACTTTTCGTGATGCATCCACCCGTATTTCAAACGTAACATTTTGCACCCAGACTGGTCTATACCTGCCCTACCGGCACTATGCTTTTTACACAGGCCGAAACGCCGTTGTTGCTGGCTTTAAAGCAGATTTTTCATTTTTTTTTAATAAGAACTGAAGTTTAGCTTAACCAAGTTCATCTTAACGAGAGTCTACTGTAGTGAATGGCAGCTCCTGTCTTGCTGTGTGGGTACTAACGAGTTATTGGCCCGTCGTCTATGCAACCACGGTTGCATTTTCTGACTGCCCTGCAGACAGGACGGTGTGCACTTACAAGGTAGGCCCTGGCGACGTGCTCAAATGAACGCGGGTTGCTGGCATCGAACAGAAGGCACACAGCGTCGCAGCTCAGCTCCGGGGCCACGGCCGTGTCGTGCTGCCCAAACAGGTCCACCTCGTGGAGCTGCACGGATGTGCGGATACGGAAGCATCAAAAACCACATTCGTCATGCAAACACTGCACGAATTGCAAAGCGACAAAGCTGTGTGATAGTTAGCATGTTACTGGTTACTTTTACTGGCTCCCAACTGGCACACTGCCACAGGAGTGGCGAGGCCAAATGCCATAGGGTTGTGGCAGGCAAAGTTTCGTTTCGTTTTTCTTCGCCATGTGGCAAGGGTGCAAGATGAGAACGAGGAGGTGGCCTGTTGAGGACACAATGACAGCGGCACAATGTAGAGAACGAACAGGAAGAAGGACACAGATAAGGTCAGTTTCAAACCCTTAATCCTTTCTGATCCAGTGATTCCTGTAGGAATCGTCATGTTTTACAAAAAATATCCAACAAGGAGAAAAAGCTAACGCTGTAACTAAATGAAATCTGAGCGTCAGCATCTGCAATTACTAAGTTTGTTGATTCGATGCTGCAGACAAACAGGGTTCTCCCCGAAATCTCGCTCATGTCCACATGTCACATTACGCCGAGGTTAGTTAGACATGTATGCCGTATCTTTGCAGCCTGCTGCCCAAGGCTTGTCCCTTGCCTTTGGTGACACACGAACTCTTAAAATAATTTGTCACCATACTTCACGCCGTTGTGATTGTGAATTAAGAATTCCGAAGAAGCACACGCAGTCTCTAACGTGTTGAGTTGTTGGCAGTTCACGAGAAAAGCCTTTGATGTGCTGCCCAAAAAATTGATTGGGAATTTCTTCTTTCGTTTCTTGCCCGTCTATTGTCCCTTTGTTGCAGTGCCCAAGTGTCAACACATCCACGGGTCGAAATCAGTGCCTCTAACAAATTCCAGCAGGAAGTGACATTCCTATAATCCCAACTCCCCTCAAAACATCCAAGAGCCTCTCCAGCTGATCAGCCAAAGGGGGACCCCCTTACCAGGAGGTACTTCTCCTGGCCGTACACGACAATCTGGTC
Source organism: Dermacentor silvarum (assembly GCF_013339745.2). NCBI lineage: Eukaryota > Metazoa > Arthropoda > Arachnida > Ixodida > Ixodidae > Dermacentor > Dermacentor silvarum. The sequence goes on along the minus strand of NC_051158.1, from coordinate 46,515,872 downwards.
CACGGCGTACTTGGGACCGGGGTGTCCCGGAGGCGGACTCTGCTCCAGACTGCAGCCAAGCAGGCCCCGCAGGAAACACGTCTTCCCTGCGCCCTGTGGCCCCAGCACCCGGCAGTGAAGCACCTGCCTCGTGCTCTGCCGCTGCTGAGACTCCAGCTGCTTTTCGCACGTCACTGCAAGTTCCCGAAAGAAAAGCATGAGGGATATTTTTTTCACAACTACTCGCTGGGCAGGTTGGTGACTGACTCTCAAACAAAAATGCTGCTGCAGGGGACAAGAAAGAACATCAGCAACCTGCCTAAACCCGTTTGATGCTTGTCCTCTTTGATTTGTGCCTGGTGTCCTCGAGCAGGTCCAAAAAAAAAAAAAAAATCAGTCGGTGATTGCTTCCTCGATAGCATTTTCTTACGTGTTATGTTGTCCGACTCAAGCGAAAACTGCTAGTCGTCGGACGTTAAAGGGGCTCCAAAGCACTCTTCTAAGTAATTATAGAATGGCATCATTATTAAATTACATTAACTCACGAATCTCCTGCCGCAAGAATTTTTCTAATCTTTCAAGCACAAGCGAAGTTGGACGCAGTTATCGGAGCGATAAGTGGCTTTCTCCATCCTTTCATTTCCCCTAATGCGCTGAAAGCTACACTAGGAAGATGGCAAGGGGCACAACACACCATGCTGGCCCTGCTAAAAGGTTGATTGTGGCGGCGGTGAGACGGTTCGTAGCGGCACCTCCTGGTGGCTGCGGTATCTACACTACACATTTGAACTCGGAGGCTACATGCAGCAGACGCAACAACGCACAACTGTTGTGCGTAGACCAGCAGTGCAAAGGTGAAATGGTCTTTTTGTCTTTTTGAGATTGCAGACATATAGATTTTTCATTTATTAAAATTAACTAAAACGAGCAATAATTGTACTAGTGAGAATGTTCTCGCAATCAGGAAATCAGTCAATAGCTGTTGTGGGTCCGGCTGCTTGCGATGAAGCTGCATGACGACATTGCGGAAGCGAGAGCAAGTGATTCTTCACTGCTTTTTACCATTCCCTGTTGCATGCAGGCTCACATGTTCGCAAGAGCCTCGCTACCAGACCAACGTTTTCGTACTATGTTCCAAAAGTGTTTCGGGGCCCCTTTAGCCTTTCAAAGGGTCATAAATTTAACCAAATGAAAACATCCGTTGCATGCTTCGATTGTCAGATTTGCTGCGCCTGCTTGATCTACATGCTTTGAATGTGTGCAGCCTTTGCAAGATAGTGCAGAGACTCGCAACTCCAGCAACTTACATTATAAGCGGCCCACACTGTATTCAAGAAGAGTACGGAAAATGTACGCAACTGCTGGACTGCACAATGAGTGTCTCACCTTGGACGGCAGAGAGTTGGTTCTCTTCACCAACTCCAATGTAGCCAAGGTACGCCAGGCACTCTAGTGTCTTGTGGACATCTAACGCCGTAGTCAACCTGCACGTGTGTCATCAGAAATACACTTGACCATGTGCACGCACTAGTTTTAAAGAATTTTCGTTGCAAACTCTTTCTACCACAATGCGATTTTATTATCAAGCGCTTCCTACATATCTTAGACATACCATTGCTTTTTCAGGTTAACCAGTAACAAAACATAGTGGCGCTTTTATAAGAGACGAATGGTCAAATTTATGCAAGACATATCAAGTGCAGTGCAGTCAACTTGTAATAAAGAAAAAAAAAAGCTAGAAAATCCTATCATCATAGTAAACTTATATCAATACATACTGGCTGGTTATTTGCACATATATGTACAATGTATAAGACGATGCCTATTGTACCATAAATCATGCACATTACAAGCAGTATTGTTAACCACACAGCATTGTAATCTATTGCATTTTACTTTCTTCCTTTATTTTTAACGAACCTGGCAGATGGCAATAAATGTCATGTCAATAAATCAACAAAGCTACATAGTTGAATTCTGAATAGCTCACTCTAAAAAAATACAGGTTATCCATGCTGCTCAATGCATCACCTGCTAAACTCCACCACACATCCTTTTAATATCAACCAGAGCTGGGATAATGCAATGCTTATATTCCAATTTCTTTTCATTTGACAAATAATCAATGGTTCAAGCAACAATACACCTTCATTATCACCAGAATCGGCCAATCGTGAGTGGTAGATAGTAAAAAAGGAAGAGAACTGAATGAAACTAATCCTTACGTTATACAGTAGAACCTAGTTATAACCAAGTCGCATCCATTGTATTCATCGCATTCCAATATACCTCCATTATATCCAATATTCGTTATAAGCATATATTTGTTACATGCTAACATCGACAAGAAACGTTTTGGATTTCCTTCACTATGTCCGATAATTCGTTACATCTGCACTCGTTTATGAATTGAATTCTGGTGTTTTACATGCCAAAACCACAATTCGATTATGAGGCATGCTGTAGTGGGGGACTCTGGACTGATTTTGACCATCAGGGCATCTTTAATGTGCCCCCAATGCACGGGGCACGGGTGTTTTTGCATTTCGCCCCCATCCAAATGTGGCCGCTGTGGCCGGGATTTGATCTCGCGACCCCGTGCTTAGCAGCACAACACCATCGACACTAAGCCACTGCGAGGGGCGATTGTACCGACTCAGAATGTAATCTGTTGACATCGGCTCCCTAAACCACACTGCTATCTATCTTGAATTTGGTGTCTATCACCTCAATCACTTAAATAAAAATATGATGGCTGTAGCGAGAAGCCGAGATGCTCTTGCTGAAGGGTTTATCTCATAGGTGCAGGCTGGCAGCCTCAAAGCACATCTACATGTCGCACAGCACACACGAGTGACAGAAGTGCAGTAGCACAGTGGCATACGGTCAGGACAAGCGACATGCGAGGACTGTCGCTAGCGTGCGTTGCCCAACCTATTTACAAGAGGCGACTTGCTCTGCAGAGATGCTCAAGAAACAAGCTGCAGAAAAGCTCAAGCAATCCGCTGCGTGTTTGGAAGGGTCTGGAAGCCTGTTAGACAAAACAATGGTGAGCTGCGTTTTATTTCAATAACTTTAACAGAAGATTAAGCGCTTACCGCTAGTTTATTGCAGCTTTCCTTTTAACTCAAATTTTGCATATAGGATTTAGCATGTTTTCGTGAGTACTGATAAATAAAAACATTAAAAAAAGAAAGAAAACTTGGCATTGTTGTTTGTCTGCTTGGTCAAGACATTTTGCTGTTGTCGTGACATTTTGCGAGACTTGTCTGCGCCTTCACAGCAGCTCACTTCTTCAATGGTGAGGTGCAGATATGCCAAAAAGTTCCTAAACATAACCAGCTCTAAACGGATGCCAGTACGGGTATTAGACGTCTCTGTACTTGTACAGTGACCATAGAAGGTGCATGTGCGTACTAGGCCCCGTTACAGTCTCATACACGGAGCGTGCAAGATGGGCGATAGAAGGGCTTATCGCCACAATATGCGAAACAGCTCCGAATGGCTGCCAGTACAGTTATTAGATGTCTCTGCACTCATACTATGACCAGAGACTGGCACTTATGTGCGTGTATAATTAAGGAACAGATATCGCGCTGTTTCCCGTAACGAAGGAACACATCCTATGACCCGTAAAAGTGGCCCCTTTCCACTCTTAGTATGCTTCGCTGCATAACAAGGCTGTGCAGCGCTAAAGGAACCAGTCATTATGCAACACATATTAGACCTCTGCCTCACGCATTCCTCAAAGCATGTCTCGACCTGAAGCTAACTGAGTTAGGCCTACACTGCCTACACACAAATGACTCGGATTTAAACCTGGCTTCAGCTAGCTACCAGCACATAGTGGCAATTAGGATGCAGCTGTGCTGCATGATGTGCTTTTACAGAATTTTTTTTTTTTTTTTTTGCGGTGCAGTTGGAGCAGTTTTTCAGGAGATTTATTGCCGTGCCTGTGCAATCGGAAGGATTGGTCAGAATTTGGGTGTCTCCTGAACAAATTGGGAGAGTGGGCAGATATGACATTCACTCACGCCCAGTGGGCCAGGTATCCACGTAGCGTCAGCCAGCCGGCATCATTGGTGGCTACGGTGCCTACAAGGTCCGTGCCCCATGGTTGCGTCGGACAGACTGCAAAGAGGTTTGCCAGCTCGGACGGGCAGAGGCAGCCAGTCTACGTCCTGCACACATGACAAAGAGCAACATCATGAGAAAAGTCAAGAGCGATGTACTGAAAGCTGGGCTGTGCCAAATGTTGGCCAAATAAGAGGTGTCAGGCAAACACTTTTAACCGCTGGATGGTTTACAATCAAACTTTGCGTGGAGGTAGCAATTCACAGCATATGTTGTGAATTGGTGGCGATTCACAGCATATTGATACGTGTACTTGTTTATCTTTCTCGGGTGACTGCATTTCACCATCTAACAAGTGTTATCACTGCGCGCAGGACTCGCCTGCATGTATCGGAAGTTGCTCGAATGTATCGATGGCTCTATCCACTGTCTGTTGTCACTGAACCTTGTGTAATCTGATGGCATGTATGCACGATGTGAATTGAGTAGTACTTTCTGTAAGACACGCGGGCACCAGCGATTAGTCTGGAAGCTTCGATGACTCATGTATAAAAGCCGACGTGCTTGATCCGCTGATCAGATTTCGACGACCGACGACTGTGTTCGCCGCTATCATTGTGTTTCAAGTGTCACTTGCTTTGAGGGCACAGGTTCGCCTAATGAAAAGTGAGTTTCATCATTAACAGTTTTGCTGCTGTATTCTTCACCATCACTACTACATGACAATATGCTGTGAATCGCCAGCAAAAAAAGGTAGATGGATAGAAGAGGTAGCCAGCCAAGAAAAGGCAGATTGTGCAGTAACGAGTGCCACTCCCTGTCCTGGTTACAGTAAAACATGGTGCACGCAGTGTTCCGCCCCAACAATCTGTACAGTTAGTGTACTACGTGGGGTTGTTAGCTCTTAGTAAGCAACCCTCCCTTAGGGCATTTATCTTAGGGCAATTATCCTTCCTCCTAAGAAACAATGCCAACTAGCTAATATATGCACAAGGACTAGTTCATTGATAGAATATGCTCATCAATCGAGGAAGTTTGTGTCATATACCAAACGAATGTTTGCGCATGCCTGGCACTGATGTTCAGATTGTTCACAAGAGCGGTCATGTGAATTGAAGTGTGTAGTACAATAAAAGTTCGTTAATCCAACTCTCGTTAATTGGGAAGATCGGCTAATTCGGACTCATCTGATGCCGGCAGATGTGTGCATTATTTAATGGCATCAAACTCTGGTTAATTCGGACATATTTGGCCACACATCGGTTAAGTCGGACAACCCTCGAAGCGCAGCGAGCGCGGAGTGCCACATATGCGACGCAAAAGAGCTGAAAGTCAGTGCTCGTGGTGTTGTCTTCTCGTATCGTGTGTCCGTCTGTGGTTTCGCGCTGTTACACCAAAAGGGCAACAGCGGCGCTAGCGTTCAACCTAAACGAAGTGACAGAGTCTGCATCGCCATAGTCGCCAGTGGGAATTGTACGGCATGCCGTACGGAATGACAGCAACACTGGAATGCTTCGTGTCTATCTGTGACTTTATAATAAAGCCTTTATTCTTGCGCTTACTGCTGCGTTTACTGCCACGTGCCTTCAAAACTGTGTAGTCATCATCCATGATTGTGTCCAAAGTGACTACAGTCTTGTCTGCACCAGTCGAGGATGAAAAGCAATTCTGCGGGCCCATATGCTGGAATCAAACCTGCCAGCTACATCGCGACGGACGGACAACCTATTGCTGACCAGCTCAGTGATGCAAAAAAAAAAAAAAATGTTGGGATGTGCGCGTGGTAGTGAAAAGCACGTCTACTCAGATGAAGACACGGGTCTTGTGCCATGGCCGCACTGTGAAGTCGTCCTCATCGCTGCATTTATTAGTCATGAGATTACAAGAATTGCAGCTTCCATGCTGATTTTGTGTGGAATAGAACCAAGGGTTGTGGATTTATTTAGTAAATAAAGTTTAGTAAATTGGTGTAAAAAGCATTTATTTTCTGTTTTCTTGATACCCTCAATAATTCTGACATTTGGTTAATTCGCACACTTTTTCAGTCTCATGAAATCCGAATTAACGAGATTTTACTGTACAAGGGATAGTATTCATCCATGTCGTTGTTTGTGTGTTATGCAGGGAAGACGCAAGCCAGAGTCATGCCGGAAAGGCAAATGTCAGGGGATGCGAGTCAAGCGTTCCCAGAACTGCAACATCATGGCAGCCTTCCACTTCTGTGCCAGCACCAGTCTGCCCAGTCTGCTCTGCTCTCATTCCTTACGGACATGTGCTTGCCAGTTCTCATGCGTGTTTGCATTCCCAACAGATCAAGAGCCTGTCTTTCCTGCAGAGCTCAGTGATTTCATGCTTTGCTAAGCTTGCCGTGTATTAGAAAAAAAAAAAATCTTTGAAGTTCATAGTATGGTTCACAATATTTAAACTGGTCATTTCGCAATAGCACCCTCCATTACATTTGCATGAATACAATATAACAGGAGACATACTTTCATGGGCGAATGAAACACAAACAGGAGAAGTATAAAGTGGAACACCTCTCAGAAGTAATAATTCAAAAGTACTGCAAGCACTTATATGAACCTCATCTTCATCTATATGTAATCATCCTTATCACTTCAAACTATTATCCTCGACGGGCAGCTTGTTTTTAGAGCTAGCATAAAGGATCAGCTCAGCCGTTACTTCACACAAGTGGTGGGGGTGCTCTATGACCACTTTTAGCTCTGCCTCACCTCATTCCTTCTCTGGAGCTACATTTGGGACTCCGCTTGCACCAAGCACCCGATGACATGCCCCAAGATCAGCCCCACAAGATCAGCCCCAAGAGCTGGCTTCTGAAGTCTGGTTTTGGGTACTCTGCCCAGTTAGTATGTTATGTAGTTTACTAAGTAGTTTAGGCTCAAGCACTCTTCCTGAGCATGCATCCAGTGCCTGCCAGTATTAAGCAAACGCAAGTTTCAGGAAGAAGTCATGCCTACAGGTGAAGAACGGCGAGTGCTTCGGCATATGACAGCCTCACGAAGAGGCTGCTTTGAAACTTGTTGCAAAAGCATTGCACTCACTCACCTTGTCATGTTTTTCAAAAAGAGACGTGACAAATGCAAGACCCTTGGCACTTAGTTCCGTGCTGCTGCCAGGAGGCACTCGAATCCTGCAAACCGGGAAAAGTAAAAAAACTGACACCAACCTTCAATCTGCAAGTGGCTGGAAAAAGTTCCGTGCAGTGCTGCACAAACACAACGCCACAGCAAAGTACAATGTAATACAGTCGACTTCCGTTAATTCGATCCTGACGAGATCGACGAAATTGGTCGAATTAATCAGCGGGTCAAATTAAGCAAATGGCAGGAAAAAAAGTCGCAGTTTCGCTAAAATGGCGAAAAATCTATTGTGATAGCAAATTATTAGACACCTATACGAAGTAAGGATAGCAGTTTTAATGGCCGTATAAACTTGTAAACATTTAGTACTTACTATCAAAATTAACAACACGGCGTCACGTGCGCACAAGCAAACATGAATACATCTCACACGATGACGTTGGACACTTGCTGTCAAAACACTGGCGTAAGGAAGCACGGCAGCAGCAGTGAGCGAATTGACTTTCGTGCTGCCTCTCGCTTCAACGCGAGCTAAGTAGGGAGAACACAGCGCACACGAAGCTATCAGCACTCGATGCACTCTGTCCCCCTCTCAACTTGCTTTCAAGATGGGGGCCACGCCATACGCAGCCGGAGAACCCCACTTCCCTGGTGCTCTGCGCGCAATGGAAGAAGGCGCGCTTCTATCCCGCATTCCTCCCTTGCGTGCGCGAGATCGGGGCACCATCGTCGAATCACCCTCGCACGCTTTCACGTGCGAGGGTGATAGCTTGACACACAGCATACGGCACGCGGCGATGTTATTGCGCTTGGACTTTATACGGAACATCACAGCGATGCAGACGACGGAAACGCCAACAACGGAAATGCGCCTGGAATGTTGATAAAATTGCTATCACAATAAAAACCCCAAGCACCTGGCAGTATTTGCCTTTGAAGTTGGCTTGGCCGCAACACAGCCATGTTATGCAGTGATGCACACTAAGCAGTCACAGTACGAGCACCGAAACACCTAATAAGTTTACTGGCAGGCCTTCAGAGTCTTAAATAGACCGCCGCTCTTTTGTTGGCTTTAAACGTCCCCTGGACATTCGGAGTTTTTTCATCTTACCGCCTCCCTTTTCACTAGCTTTTCCAATACACAGATGGTTTTTTTCCGTTTATGGGTGAACAGTGCATGCATGTGCATATAAATGAGGAAACGCGTACTAGGCCCCGTTAAGTCTCATATACGCCCGCCATGTGTGTATGCGCATGGCGGGCGAAACAAGAGCTCAAATCGCCACAGCAACGTCAGAAACAGCTCTGAATGACAGCGAGTAGTAAGCTTATTAGATGTCTAGGTGCTCATACTCTGACCGGAGACGGCGTGTGCACGGCTATATAATTGAGGAACGCATACTACGTCCCGTGACAGTTCCCCTTTCCATTCTTGATATGCTTTTCACAGCAATAAGTTGCGTATGCTTCACCGCATAACACGGCTGTATTGCGGCGATCATGGCAGTAAAGTTCGAATTATCCGGCGAAGGCCAATTTTGAGACCGAAATAACGGAGGTTTGGGCCCATAGAAATTTAGGCGATGGCCAGGACTTTTGGTCGGGATCGTATTAACAGAAAAATTCTATTAACTGGAGTCGAATTAATGGAAGTCTACTGTATGAAATCAGCATTTCGTGAGCATGCTGGTGGTGTGCTGCAAGTCACTGATGCTGGATATCCTAAAATGCTTGTCACTCGCCACCAGTGTTAACAAACTGCTTTTTTTGCTGCTGTTTTATAGAAGCATCAACCAGTGCCCAGCTTGATATGTAGTCGCATAAGGTGAGCTTGACCTCCAGCTAAGAGCTTTTGGCCACAGGCAGAGCGAGTGTTTTTTTGTGGAGCTGAAACAGTTTGCAAAATCGGCTATGTGAAAGCCAGCCACGGCTGCAATGATGCCTGTTCCTCGCTTTTCCAGCAGAGATTACCAATACGCATCACACTGTCCCGAATCTCTTCGAGTGATACCTTTTCGAACAGATGAGAAACAAACCAGAAATTGCTTACGGTGGGCAGAGATATTCACGGGGTAGGACGAGGTGGTCGTCATAGCCGAACCGACGTAGCACCGTCCACGTGGTTTCGTGGCGACCTCTCTGAATGAACACTTGGTGCAAGAACAGGAACCCTGGGCAGATTGTGCCAGCGGTCAGAACATAACTTAACCAGGAAACACGTGCACGTTTATCGGAAAGAAAGTTTTGCAGTCGACGAAAAATTTGTCAAATTAATTAGTCAAATTAGTGAAATCGTCAAAATTAATTCAGATCAGTTGCACTGGTGCAAGTAGGCCTAGCCCGCTTTGAGTACTTGGTTTCAATGCCATAAGAAAAAGTGAGGATAAATTTATCTAGGGTAAGCTCATTTACAGCTGCACATATAGGGTGTAGGGATCAGGAAAAAAGCAGCAGTTATGGCAGCTTGACTAGCCCCACATTCCTAGTTCGCAATGACAGTGGAAAAGTGACAAAAATAATTATGCACAGTGTTTTGCGAAACGCAAGTTATACAAATACAATAAAACTACAAAACAACATTTTTTTCAGGAAAATACGGGATAAGAATGCGAGCAACAAACACCGTGCATTCAATACAGCATGTTAAGTAAAAAATTATCAGACAGTGCATGTAAGATTCTATGGTAAGCGTTCTTGACAGGCAAAAGCTTGAACTTTGAAACCGTAGTTTGTGCATGCCCAAGTGTAAAGTGCTGTGTAAAGCGAGAAGAACAACTGTGTTTCACATTAGCTACACAGATACGCAATAACTAAAAACCTGCGATAGTGCAAGTAATAGTTGGAACACACACCTGATAGAGTGAGCCCGTTGTTCTCCACACCACCCTCCAGGTTCTTGGCCACAATGGCCTTCAGGTCATGGAGGGCCTTGGCTTCCAAGGGTGTATTGAAGCATTTTCGCTGTTAATAAAGTGGACACTCCCCATTACATTCAATGTACAGAAGGCAGGACAGAGAGAGTCGATATTCAAATTTTCACAGAACAATCCGCATGCAATACAAAAATCACTACAGTGCCCTGGCAAGTCACTCACGAGCTGCAAGTAGGACAGCCACACCCCTCTGAAAAATGCAATGCACAGCACTGACACAAACGGCTGCAAGTGTCACAGCATTCATTGTGACAATAGAGGTCACTTCGATTTGCCCCTACACTTCGAGAACCATCAATTCACTGGTTCAGTGCTGTTCAGCGCCAGAATCGGCTCAGTACCCCCTGCACGAGGCCTGCGCTACCTCTTCCACTAGTGCAGGGACCTTAACTGGATGACCTTAAGCATTGTTCAGGTTTGGCGTTACACGTCGTACTGTTGCAAGCAACCAAACGCTGCAAAAGGGCACGAGTGTGACAGACAAGGAAACAGTGAATGCTGTATTTGCAGGCCAGTTTAAGCCGATCTGTTGACAAAGAAAAGAAGGGCTTTACCTTCAACCAGAAATACCTCCTAAACGAACAGGAACAAATTGAGGTTGGGCACTCACCTGAAAAACGTTCAATTCCCGGTCGCTTAGCACGCCGTCATTATCAGTGTCACAGATGTGAAAAATTCTTGTTAGCGCTGCCTTGCACCGTTCTGTCAGCTGCATGGAAAATCCGAGCCAAAAATGCATGAAATTATTTGTTTTTGAGTCGTTTAATGATGTCTAGTGTCCCAAAGCAACACTAGGGAGCTTCATAAAAATTCTGACCTACCTGGGGCTCTTTACTGCGCTCACAACGTTTGGTATACTAGCATTTTTGTATTCTGCCTTGTTATGCATGCCTGAGCACACAAGACACGATGTCCCCGCATGGACAAAGTGGAAGTGACATTCACGTTTGCAGAACATGATACCAAAAAACCTCGCCTAGTGTTGGGACTCTGGGCTTTGTTGCTGATTTGCTACACACATTGAAAAAGGGCGGGAAAGTCATAAAATCTTGTAATGTAAGTCACCACAGTTGCGAATTTCACTATAAGTGGCACCGCACAATAACCAAAACATTTTTCTAGATCTGTGCACGGGCTCAACATGTCGACCGAGCAGCCACACGTGTCCAGGAATCTAAAGATATGCCAGGGATGTGCCCTTACTTTCATTAGTGAGGGGGTTCTTCCACTTTCCAAGTGCCATACTGCTAAAGCAAATCATTTCGTGGACTGCACTAAACCACAACTTTGGCCGCCGACTCCTGACGTGACAGCGCTGGTTAGGCCTAGCCGGTGGGGGTGTTGGGTGGCAATGCCATCACGGGAAACTCGCCCTTGATGTATGACCATTACACATTCACCTGTCGCGAGAGCATGCACATAGGCTGCACTGACAGCAGTGCGCGAAAAAGCGGGGTTTGCAGGTGATCAGCCGGCAACTACCGCGAATGCGTATAGCAAAAGTTTGTATGTGCGCGTACTTGTGGGAACAGCAAAAGCTTGCGTGTGGACAATGTTCGGAACTGATGAAATTGCGGAACACAGTTTAAACTGATAGCATTATGAAGTCAATCACACACGCGATATCGGAACTTTGCAGCAGTGCTCATTGTGACGGTCAAATGCGAAACATACTCATAGCCTCAACCGATTTTTCTGCTGGTGCCCTAGATTCCAAAAGCAACAAATTTATTTTACCGTTGCAATTTGTTTTTACAGCTTGCCCGATATCAGACATTTTTGCGACCTCAACCGTGTCTGAAAAATAAATTCGGTAGGTGACTGTATTTACTTTCTACACACAAACTGAAGAGCCAAAGAGCACGTGGTCCGTATCGAATGCGTGCCTCTAACAAGCGGCCAGAGCAAAAGGCTGCTCCGTCGCCTAGGCGACCTCCGTATGCACGCTCAACCAGCATGCTGATGCCACATTTATTTTTTCCATTCTTTATCCACTCGCTCGCTCCCCGTCTTTTCCTCCTCCTCCACATCGCTCTCCTCGCTTGTCTGCAGGATTTTCCGGCAAACGCATTATCACCGGTATTTCGCCTCACGCGGCTGCACTAAACGAGGTATGCGTATACACTGAGTTCTATGGAAAGATAAACGGGAGTCATAAAAGACCGCATTACATCCGGTTCTGCACTATAAGCAGTTACGGTATAAGTGGTCTGAACTGTAATTGTATGTGGGTCAGAATGTAAGGGCAGACGTGGGTGTAGCCACACTCACATCCCTTTCTTGAGGCACGTAGAGTGGACCCGTGGGGTGAAGAACCGCCTTCTGCGCGTAGTAGAACAGCTCCGAGATGTTCTTGAATGTCTTGGCTGAACACTGCGCACAGGCGTGAGAGGAGTTTATGGTATGACCTCATCGTCACAATATTTGAGGTTGGTAGGCGCAGGAGCGGACAAAAGTGACTGACCTCAACACACGTCTCCACCTCTTGGTACTGGCTCATGATTGGCACCACCATCTGGTGAGAGAAAAATGAATCATTCGTGCGTCCCTCAAATTCAGGGTTTACTTATTTATTATACCCTCAGGGCTTACACAGAAGCCTTGTAAGGGGGAGGGGTTTAAGCGTACAAACATACAAGATGTGCAAGATATGCATAAATCAACGGCAAAATATTGGCACTGAACATTGCAGAAACAGAAAATGATGCATAATACAGTCGACTTCCATTAACTCGATACCGACCGGACCGATAAGCCTGGTTGAATTATCCGGCGGGTAGAATTAAACGAAAGGTAGAAGAAACTCCGAAACACGCCGTTAATCCACTTGCCAGTACTTGCCTTTAAAGTTAGCCTCGCCGCCATGCAGACACGTTATGCGGTGAAGCATACCAAATGGGGTAAAGAGGCCACTTTTACGGGACATAGCACGTGTTCCTTAATTTGCACACGCACATGCGCCATCTCTGGTCACAGTACGAGAAACGAGACACCTAATAAGTTTACCGGCAGGCATTCAGAGTTTTAGAAAAAAAAAAACGCTCTTTTGTTGACTTTAAAGTTCCCCCTCTGAGTTTTTTCACCTTACCGTAAGCCTTCCTCTTCACAAGCTTTCCCAAAACACAGATGGTTTTTCTCCGCTATTCGGTGTTCGGCACGTGCGCATAATTCAGGAATGTGCACTAGCCCCCGTTAACAGTCTCCTATACGAAACATGCATAGCAGGCAAAACACCAGAAGCAGCTCTGAAAGGGTGTTGGGCTGCTTATTAGGCGTCTAGGTGCTCATACTGTGACTCGAGATGGCTTGTGCGTGCCTGTGTAATTAAAAAACGTGTACTATGTCCTGTGACAGTGGCCCCTTTCCATTCTTGCTATGCTTGACAGCAATAAATATGTATGTGTCACCACATAACATGGCTGTATTGCGGCGAACTCACAAGGCAAGCTCAAATTATCCGGCGAAGGACAATTTTGAGATCGAAATAACAGAAGTTTGGGCCTCATAGAAATGTATGGGCACCGTACGGGACTTTCAGTCAGGATTGAATTACCCGGAGTTGAATTAACGAAAGTCTAGTGTCCACAGTAAATGGCTTAAATAAATGTTCATTAAGGAAACAGATGGAAGGTATGTGAAAAAATGTATTCGAGAAATACTATTAAGTGCTTTGTGGAATAGACCAATGTCAGTGGAAACTATTTGGTCTGACAGGTGATTCATGTCATGCCAAGTTTGCAGAAAAAAGAAATAAGCAGTTATATGGAATCGTATTGTAATGTAATGCCAACATTGGCTATTCAACACCGAAGCGACTACTTCTGAGGTCTGCTAGCTACAAAAATTTCGGCTCCTCTACTAATCGGTTACTTTCTTGGATACTTATGAAATCAATATTAGGTATCCCAGTAGTGCCGTAATATTCAGGTGATATTTGTATTTTACATAAACCGCCATATTTTGCACGGTGACAATAGGCATACACCCATCTAAACTCTATATTTCTCACTTCTATGGTGTTAATGTTCAAACAAGTCATCGTCCAAACTTCTCGTGCACACATCGCACAACCCACCTCTAGGGAGCTGTACTCGACTAGGTCCGCCTTGTTTCCCACCAGAACCACGGGCGTGCCGTGGTCGTCGCCGAGTTGTTCCCGAATCAGGGGCAACCAGTAGTCGGTGATCTGGGGAATGGGGCAAGTGCCATCAGCACCGACATGCAAGTACCGACGAAACACTGCAAATTGACACTAGGCAAGTGCAATCTCTTCACGAATTCAGAAGCGATAGGTCGGGGTAGTTATAAATCGGACATGGATACACAAAGACCGAGAGAGAGCAAGATGAAGAAGGAAAGCCAAGGAGGTTAAGGGTACAGTGAATGAATTATTTTGAGCTGTATTGCTAAATTACATGACAATAGTACCAAAACAACCGCTCTTACTGCAAGAAAAGGCTTGGCAAGCCACAAAAACATCAAAACGAAAGATGGGTGGCAATGCTGCCTTGAAATTCCCGCACCAACTCACCATGGCGTCATGGATTTTGACAGCATCTGCTCAAGCCTAGCTAATTTTTTATTGGTAATAATGGACTACTACACTGTATTCTAAAAGAGCAAAAGACTGTACTTAGCAAGCTTTAATAACTTTTACTTATCCACAGCAGCTAAAATACGACAAAAAAGCAAAACAAAACAAAACAAATCCTTCGCAATCCATGACGTGCCTGCGTCGAGATTTTGGTGCAAAATTAAAGAAACGGAACTTTGATCTCCATTAACTCTTCTAATGATCAACCCATTACCACAAAATTAACAAAATTAGAGTTTTGAAAGAGTATTTCATCAGTCTAAGCTGATTTATAGTGTTCCTCTTTAGTGCCCCTTTAAATCAAGGCTGTGCCCAGTTGTCCACTCCACACATGGTGAAGGGGGAAAAATAGGTAGATAAAAGGAAAGATAAAAAAAGAGAGAGAGAGAGAGAAAGAAAGAAAGAAAAGAGGCAGCCAGTGTGAACACACTCTCAGAAGAATGCTTGCAAAGTAGATATTTGAGCCTCGAAGGATGGGCAGTGGCTATAGTCTCTTCCACTTACCTTGTCGATAGTGTCGTCGTCATCTACGGCATACACGACGCAAACCACGTTAGCCTGAAAAACAGGGGTGCAAGAAAACCATAAATCAAAGAAGGATTAAAAAAAGAAAACTCATTCTGCAGCTCAAGAGCTGTACAGGAATGTCCCATAAGAACAAGGATCGAAGAATGCATGCATCATTGCTCAGTCTTCACAAGGGATATTTTATGCTCCACGTTAAGAAGACATCATTAATCAAAAGCATTAAAGCGCCAAATGAAAAATGATCCCTCAGTCACACAGGAGAGCAAGGTTGCAATATTATTCCTGCAAGTTTACCAATATATAACCCAATTTAAGGTATTGCCACGCACGCATTGTTTCACTAGTCGGAAAACGCTTTCGCCAAATTATTACATTTGTCACCTTATTTCTAGCTGCAAGATGTGCTTTGATGTATCCAAAATATGTTAACATTGTTGCCTAATTAGTAGTAGCAAGACAGGCATTCCCAATCAGATTGCATGTGGGATACAAATAATGCTGTACCATCTCAAGTGTACGTGGGCCCCAGCAACTGATGTGGGATTCGCAGTGACACACATACATAAATTACTGGATCAACTTAAGCTGCATGAATTGCATCTGACGACTGTGCTTACCAATATCACAGCAACTTTGACGTTGCTTCGCTTTCCTTGTCCATGTTCGCCCAATAAGGAGTTCAATCCGTTATTCTTTCCTGCAGTGTTTCAGCTTCCTAACTGTCACTGTACCATGACAGTACCTAACGTTTCCCCAAGCATATTTCTCGATGCTGTTCGAGATGCCACAAGCAAGATTGTTTTGTTTGAGTGCAAGCTCTGTCACCTTAATAGAGAGATTTAGCTCATCTCTAGACGTATTACTCTTAATGGAAATACCGGATTACGGTAAACATTGACAGCAGTAACAATAGTAGTAGTGAAATCTTGTGACACTTTGTCCAACAGCATGCGAAACGATTTCATGTTGCATCGGGGTTCTCGTCAAAGCAATATAAAACAAATGGGACTGAATGTTGTCAATTGCGTCGCTGCCGATGCTTTACACTGGCAGATCACTTACTGCAATAACAGCTCTATGTTTTCTCTGGTTAAACTCTGTGCAACAAGACGGCGCTACCAATCTAGATACTCGCGTTTATGCTTGCAGTAGCCCAGCATTCCGTGAATGGTAGTTACGCATACGGACATACTAAAACTCTCGGTTGGCCGAGTTTTAGCAGCACTTCTCTATGTCCGCTCGCAGAACTTTTCAATGTTAACAGATCAAACGAATCCCTACTGTCTGTATGCCTACTACACGACTTGTCTGAGCGATTCTTGAAACATACTGACCTTGCCAATTTCCTCAGCTAGGTTCTCCTGGCTCTGTTCTTGTGCTGAAAAACGGCAGTGGAGAACACTTTGACAACGGCTGTATTGAGAAAAAGAAAAACAACACATGAAATGTGTTGAAGATAGGCAAAAGAGGCATTGGCACCACAACAGGTTGGCAAATGTTGCAAACGGTTCGCGCATTTTCTGACTGAGACCAACTGGGGCATTAACCCAAACATGTGCAACCACAGTGGGCTGTGCCACAGACGACAAAACAAGGGCATGCGCACTAAGGGCCCGCACGTACTCGAGAAGTCGACGATACGAGTCGGCACTTTCTCCGGCGTCACGTCGGCAGGGATGGTGATCTCCTCGGCTCTTGGCGGGACATCCTCGGGGAACTGCTCGCTAACCAGTGACAGGATGAGGGACGTCTTCCCCACGCCGGCTGCATCAGTTTGCACACCAAGAAGACAAGACATATGAGCACGTGCAAGCTCCCAAAGTAGTTGTGGCGAGGCAGAACAATAGCCACAGTCAGCATGATAGTTCCCATTGCTAAGACAAGCTAAAAAAGAAGAAGACAAACTTTATTAATTTCAACCCAGCTGTTGGGGATTTCAAAATCTAGAACTTCCAGGCCTCAGAATATGCCCCATTGTGTTGGTCTTCTGAAGCCGAGTCCGAAGCTGCCTCTGCGAGATTGAGCCTTGTGACAGGTTCTGTCATCATTGGGACTGTTTGCCGATGAGTCAGCCAGCCATTTCTCAAGAATATGTAGTCGAACTTGGGCAGTGTGGTTGTACAGATAGCTTAAAGAGACACTAGAGGCACGCATCAGTAACGTCAAAGATTGGCGTAGTTGGTTCTGCATGATTTAAAGTATAACAGCTCGATATTTTGGACGAGCACAAAACCAAAGAACAGACAAGGACAGGCACTCTCTTGCTTATTCCTTTGTTTTCATTTCACAACAGATGTATTTTTCATTTGCAATAAACATTCCTAGTTGAAAGTCAGCACTTGTCTGTGGTTCTGTATTGCTCTCGTAAAAAAAAAATAGCTAAAAGTGCATAATAAGTCAAGACAGAATGACAGATTGACACTCAAAATGTCCAGAGCATCACCTCTAACCCAGAACAGTGCTTTCGTAAACAAGGGAACAATGTAGCAATGGATTGCTGTGGCACCAACACTGAAAAATTTGGAACTAATAATGTTTCATGTCACATTTCCAGGTTGCTAAATAGTAACCAACCACTGATAATAAAATACAGTTTGAGCACATTTACTGAATTTTTCTACACAAGAGCTCACTGATGCCGCTGTTTCACACTACTCTGCTACCTGCTAGCGAGCACACGTGACCACCTTGGACAAAAGTCACCCTACTATGTGAGGGATTGCGGCGGCCTCTTTTTGCTGCCCTCGGACTCGAGTGAGGGTGGTTGCATTGAGCAGGCATGGCCTCCCAAAAACTGCCTGCACAGCATGCGATTCCTGATGTGTGAATGATGTACGTTCATCCATTGTCTTTCTTGGGGCAATATGCTGTTTTTCATGTCTTAAATCTCAAATTGTTTCCTGGTGTACAGCAAACATTGAAGAATTTCCAGGACCATAATCAATCACTTAAACTAGACTACATTTGCATTTACTGTCACCACAAACTTGCCAGCAAAACAATAACAATAATATAAAGTAAATGTTGGGGCCATCTTTCAAGATACTGGTGTGTGACCAATTTACGTCGCACTGATAGAACTAGGGATTTGAGCACATCCTTGAAAGAATTAGGGGCTGCACTTCAGACACCTGGGAGTGGTCACACAGGAAAGCTGGAATGAATCACAAGTCAAAGTTTTGTCACAAGGAACTTTGCTTCTTTCCCGGGTGGAAAAACTGAGAGTGCGTTAGCACACCTGTTACTCGTGTCTGCAATCTCTGCAGCTTCTATCATATCATCTTGTGCATTATTTGGCTAACAATCCTGTCGACAAAAACCGAAACCTCCCCAAAGCAGTTCCTGGGTTGTCACACATATTGTCGTTTGTTTACACGAAGGCAGCAACAAAAAGACACCTTCAGCACAAGGGAGAAAATTTTCTTTCGGTGTTCCCTTGCCACAAGCACACTTATCTAGAGCACTGGTATTTAGTGTCAAGCTCACAGGTGACAGTTTTTCTCTGGGTTGTGAAAGCCAACATTAACAGCACAATGCTACCCAAACCTTTTTTTGTCTTTGCATGTGTTGTGGATATATGGCAACAAACACTGCTATCTTTTCTTTCTTCTTTTGACACTCAGGTTCCTCTTTGCAGACTAGGACGGCAAGTCTTTCACACCTTTGGCAGAGATTTTGCAACTGCAATCATCGTGTGTGAGGAAGACTCAGTTGAGATAAGACAGTGCAGAACTGACAGACGGGATAGCCTGAAGTTTGTTTCTGCCAGGTTATAGGAGGCAGGGTAAAAAATTTCTAAAATGCCGCTTGAAAAACACTCTGCCCCCTTCGTGCAGAGCTGTCACTCTGTAATTATGACCCTCACAAAAGAAAGATGGACTAGATGACAAAATTCACCACAATAATCACCTTCATGGCTCTCACAAGATCTTAGCACAAAGAAAGCCAGTGGTTCTGTTGGAGGAGCATTTATACAGGGCTCCCTTTTTGATGAAACATTCAGTATCATGCCAAACCTGCAGACATTGCAGTCTGATAAAAAAGGTGGCGGGGTAATACAGAAAGAGGCTATCAACAACTAGCCAATAAGCCGATGCTGATCTATACTGGTGCCTTGCATAGTAATCGTCAGAATAGCAACTGCAGCCAGGAACTTGAAAACATTGCCAAAAATGTAACATCTTCTACTTTCAATAAACCAGAGTACACTGAACTACACTTTTATGATGCCTTAAGAAACTGCAAAATGCAAGAATGCATCACATTTCGTGACAGTACCTTGAATAGCAGCAACAATTTGATCTAAAAACAATCCATATTTCAGATAAAGCCAGAACATGGCAATGAAAGGTGCCTTCACTGTATGGTGATAAGGCATTCGAACTGTTGGCATAAAATAAATGATAATGAGAGCAGTAAGAAAAGAGTTAGCAGATCTGGACTTCTGCATTTCCGTAGCAGACTGTTATCTCAGGCAGACCTCTGTGCTTTTCCTAAAAAAAATTATTCCCTCTTTCTGCAGCTATCACCAATGGCTACTGTTAACTCATCGAGAGGCCCAAAGCTGCAATGACATGACTATGCTAATGTTGACAATGATTTAGAAACTATAGTCGTTGACACCTCAAGTATGCCAGTGGCCAAATGCACCGCTGTTTAACTCGGAGTAAATCGGTAGAGATGCGCTAGCCAAATACATTTGCTCATTTCATTGAAAGCACGGTGAAGATGCTCAACATTGGTGTCGCTCAGGTATTATGGCTTGCAGCACGTAAGCGGCAGATGCAGTGTGGTTTTGCAGTTAACACCTATGCCTTCCTCATTGGAATAGCCGGCAGCCCCACCCCCGTGTGGTGCAAGCAGCTATGACGGGACACACACACACTCCTTCTTTGCGTCTGCCTGCACTTAAGTGCCAAGAGGCATGCGATGTGTGTCGTGCTTGATAGACTGGACAATAGTCCACTATCAGAACAGAAAGCTTTAGGGCAGTGCTCCCTAAGTAACTCCGAGAAGCAAATATCTGCACTGCTCAAGTTCCTCTGGTCTACGGGCTCAGATATCAGAGTTTGAGAACGCTGCCTGCTACTGCGGAATTGTGTATGCGATTTACCTCGTGCTCTCTTTCTATCCCCTACCCCTTCCCCACATGCAAAGTAGCCATACAGAACGTCTCGTTCACTTTCTTGCCTTCCTATACATCCTTTCTCTCTCTCCTCTTAAATTACATTAAGACTGCCCACTAATTACTGGGGTAGAGTCGGCATCGGATCTGAACGAGATGTCGAGGAGAATATGTTCTATTTAGCTTGATCTATGACGATGTGATGACTGTGAAATAAATAAGAAAAGTTACTAGGCACAGAAACAGCCAACCAATTGTTGCCCCGCCGTTTGTAAACCAGTTATAATGAGCGGTAGTAGCAAGGTTTCATGCCAGGTCGAGACGAACAAAAGGCAATCACCCTTTCAGTCGTGGAGACGCCATGACCAATTTTAATGTGTTAGAGCATTAGGAGTGCCAAAGTGGAAAAAAGTGTGTGTGAAGTGTGGGAAGCCAGTCACGTGGTATATATATATATATATATATATATATATATATATGTACACACACACACACACACACTGTTGCGTAACGACACTTTGCAATGTTACGAGTGCAATTTAAGTCATGGATTCGGGACATCAAAAAGGTGCCACATAACGCCCTAATGGCTCTCTCTAGCATTTACCACCGAATCAGCACTAAATCTGAAAAAAAATTTCAGCTAGTGATGACAAGGAAAAAAATCTTGAATATGCCATTGAATGTAAACCCTCTGTTAACCAGAAACAGTGCCATTTGTCACTTTAGTGTGGAGAGTAATGCCAAGCAGAGGTAATTAGGAGGTGCACCACCCGGTTCGACGAGAAGTTTGGACGAGTTGCTCAGTATCACTGCTGTCAATTGGTGTTCTTGCATTGGATGGCGAACTCATCTATACTTGGCCTTGTAACAAATATTTTGGTTCTTAATTATTATACAATAGGATAATATCCATCTCTTTTTCTTTCTTTTTTTGTAATTATAAAGACTGGTCTGAGCCCTGAGTTAACATATATTCATGCTACAGGTGCCAAATGTTCATTCCGCAAGACTTGCGCCTTTATTTCTAGAAAAATATACACATTTGGAGGCCTTGAAAACTCTGAATCACAATTCGTGACTGAAGGGGTGCGAACAACCCGCGCGCCCTATCAGAACAACCTGAGCGCTTTATCGGAAAAGCTCGCACGTTTGAAAAGAGGAAACCAAAGCAGGCAAACAAAGGACCGCAGGACGACGCGGGAAACCTCACGTCGCCGGCCGCAACTGCGTCGCTGAGCCACCACCTCCAGACGCCCGTCACAACCCTTTCGGCGCCAGGAACCCCACTTGGCTGCAGGCCAGCCAGACTCACATGTGCGCCGTCGCGTACCCGCAAAAGAAGCCGTTGCTGGTACCAGCAGGTTGCTTCTGTTTTATACTAATGAGCCGCACATGCCTCTCTGATCTATCTTCCAGTCTCGACACCCACGACATCCGTACCGGTGCGTGTTGTTCTACGCATCCAAATGTGAGCGACGACCACGCGGCGCACGCCGTAGTTGTTGAGGCAGCGCGACCCCCCTCGCCCAAGCTATACTTTCGAAACGCGTCGAAGCGAATTCCACGCGCTATTTAGTTTCCTTCCGAAGAAACAAACACAGTGCTGCGGTGGTGTTGCGAAAGCTGCCGTACAATATCCAGCAAAAAAGTCGCAGTTTCGGTTATCCAAGAGACATCACGAACGAAGCGCGCGCGCGAGATTGTGATCGTACCAGTTCGTACGCTCAACTACGACAAACAGATGTTACTGGAGCGGGCATTAAAGCTGTAAAAGGCGTTCCGTAACAGCCTTGTCTCGTGGATTAAGGCGAAGTATTTCGGCTTCGTAATTACGAAGCGCGCACTGGCTATCCAACGCGAGAGCGATCGAAGCAAGCTGTGCAGTTTCGGCGAGATGTTATCTTGAGCAGGGCATTAAACCTGGCCAGAGGCGTTCTTTCGAAAGACCCGACCGGCTTGTCAACGGAGCACGAAATCCGGGGACCCCCGTCCGGCTTTAGGGCGAAGCTCGTGGCCGGAGGAGAACTCCCCGCTTAACGAAATAAACAATCGCTGCGCTCACCTTCACCGACGAGGAGGATTCGGACATCCCTCTTGCCGTTAGCACGGACCATGTCGGCTGGCGGAGCAGATCATCCGCCGCAGGGCCGATAATCCCAGCACACTAATCCGCGACACATTTACACTCACTAGGCCGAAAGAATGAACCACTGCCGACAGCACCGCAAGTCCGAGTGCTCCAACAGCACGCCGCTCATTGCTGCTGCTGGACACACGCACACGGCTTGGCTCAAGTCGAGAGGTCAGCAGCAGCGTCGGATTCGGCTTTTCGGACGGCCCAGCGCAGCTCAGCAGCTCGAAGGGTTCACATCTCGGCCACGAGTGTTGTAATTTAAAGCCGGCTGCTTTGCTGTTTTGCCCCTTTTGTAGCACAAGGTCAGAGTCCACCGACGATAGCGTGCGAACGAGGCACAGACTTTACGGCAGGTAGTACTATGGTTCGCTAGCGTTCGCTCCTGAAATAAGCAAACCATAAGCAAACACAGAGCCGGCTTACAGTGTTGCCGACATGGGCTAAATCGACTGCCAACTGTTGTGATTATGTAGATTACGTAACAAATAACATCCAAATCAAAGAGGCTATGACGTATTTTTGGCTACTGCAATTGCTTTCGATGCCTTTGTTACACGAAATAATGACCTTCGGGAATATATTTTGTTACTTAAAGGGAGCCCGTTGCTGAAGGCTGTGATATAAACATCCTTTATTTACACGGCAACAACTTTAGCAATTGGTCGGTCAGCCCAAGAACCTAAATTACGGTAACATTAAAAAAATCTGCAATCAGTTAGACGTCATTAAAAGATCTTACTGATAAATTTCGAATAACGGTTTTGAGGCAGTCCCAACGACACGGAGCAACTAAAATGGCGGCGCCCGTCGTGTTTCGCTTTGCAGTAGACTTCGGCGCAGAGCGCAGCGTCGGCTGTTGCGAAGAGGAACTACTTCGCAAAAACAACCGACGTGGGTATCGCATGACACGAACGCCGTCGGCGCGTCGTTGCGCATCGCTTTTCAACTCGAGTCAACTACATCCTCGACGTCGATCGGACGAGACGCGGCGTCAATCGAGCGATCGAATACTACGCAACTTTAAAGTATATTCCTCGTAAGCATGCAGCGAGTCGCATCCAAGCTGGGACGCTTGGCGGCCCTGTTTCGAGAACGTCCTTTATTGGCGAACATGGTATCGTATCCGACGCTGTATGTGGCTGCCGAGTTCTCGCAGCAAACGATTCTGATGCGCATCGACGACTCCCGCCGCCAGCGCGGATACGACTGGAAGATCATGTTGCGGTACATGGTCTTCGCGACCACGGTGTCAGCGCCCTTCCTCCTCTACTGGTACCGGTACCTGGACCGCGTCATCCCTGCCCGAGGTACCAAGGAAGCCATCCAGAAGGCGTTGACCGACCAGGCCGTCTCGTCGACCATCATACTGGCCGCTTTTTATCCCGGTGAGCGATACGCAGACGTCGAGCGATTTTTTTTTAACGAGAAAAAAAAAATAATAAGTACTCGAAGAATGAAAAATAATGAAGGTTGCATAGTTTCGCATACCTACTTGCAGCGAAGCAAATATCAAAATTACCGTGGTACGTCCTAAAAAAAAGAATATATATATATATATATATATATATATATATATATATATATATATATGTGTGTGTGTGTGTGTGTGTGTGTGTGTGTGTGTGTGTGTGTGTGTGTGTGTTGTGTGTGTGTGTGTGATCAGGAAAAGTATGATAAAATGAATAAAAATAAAAATTTAAATGCTTAGGTTTTGCTTTTTATCTCTAACGCGATTTGCTGTCGTGGTTATTTCTACGATACTGCACTTTATGGCTCCTGGTTCAGCTTGCTTATAGTGTAATGTTGCATAAGAAATAAGCACCGGGGAGTCTGTGACGTCTACCATTGCTTTGTTGTTATTGCGTTGTTGTTTTCGTGTTTGTCTTTTTTTTTTTTTTTTCACCGGTCGGCTACTTATGCTGGATGCCACCGAGCCTCTCGAAGGTGCTATCAATCAAATAAGTAAATGAAAAAAAAAAAAAACCCTGTCTACACGCACTTGCTCTTTCAAAACTTATTATGCGCGCTGCGTTGCAGCACAGAAAGCAGATGCAGAGACTTAATTATTATGCGCGCTGATGTGATACCATTTGCGCACACTTGGAGTACCCTAAGTACCTAATATCAACGTCACGTGACGCCGTAGAGTCAAGCGCTTAAATGTTAAAGCACGGAGAGAAAACTGGTAACGTGAACCAGCTGCGCGACGCAATTATTATACCTCGAGGATTCTCGCAAAAATGTTTTTGATATTATATATTATCCTGCAGTGAACTTCTACCCACTCCCTACCCAGAAAAGAAAGACCATATATTTCAGTGTTTATTTCTGTGAGAGTGGTGCAGCTCGCCGAACCGAAGGATATATATATATATATATATATATATATATATATATATAAGAAAATCAGAAGCACAACTTCGCGGCCGGAAGTGTTGGGTAAATAATAAACCTAAGACTTGGTCCATTGAAAAATCCAGTTACTACTATATATATATATATATATGCAGTTTCGGCGAGATGTTGTTATATATATGTTGTTATATATATGTTATATATATATATATATATATATAAGCTATATCGTGTTAAAAATGAGCGGTTCAAGTGGAAGATTTCCGAGAAAGTGGAAATATGTGTTGTAGCTAGCATCCACAGCGGAGGAAAAAAATAAGACAGCGAGACGCATTCAGTTACTGAATTACTTAATTATTATTTTATTGATTGATTAACGTTACATTACCCTACAGGCCAGTTGAAGGGTCTGTACGATAATGTAAGGGGGGAGGGGTTAGCATTTCATAGAGGGCAATAAATTCAACACCAAATACAGACCTGAAGTTACACATTCGGATTCGAGCTTTTTTTAACAGCGAAGCTGTAGCTAACCGTAAAAAGTGCCGCCTGCCGCAAAACCTCGCCGAGCTCCGACGTCACTGCGTTGCCTAGCAACCCCCTCGCGGAGCGGCACCAACGAGGCAACGCGCAGAGCTGCTGCCGACGCCGCTCACGTTTCCCGCGTTCGCGTCGGGGAAACGCGGGCGGCGTCGGCAGCAGCTCGGCAGGTTTCGACCAGCCATGCCCCGGCAAGTGTGGAGGCACAGCTTGGCCGTAACGTCACCGGGGAGGTAAAGCTCGGAGCTGCCGCGACGGCGGCATCGTTGACTGCGTGGCGAGTACATGTAGCCTTGACATGGGACGACCAAAGAAGATCCGAACAGCCGAAGAAGCCGCCGCTCATGAAGTGCGCCGCGCGGCCAAGCGAGAACCGCCGACGCGATTCGGAATACCGTGCCTAGCAGCGCTTATCATTTCCTAGCAAAACTTTGCCAAACCTAGTAAAACCCGGAAGAAGCTAGGTCGGTCACCAGCTCCGCTGTTTACTCCAGCCATGCACCACTAGTGCAAGCTGCTCACGTTTTTATTTTATTTACGCCACTGACGGAGTGTTTGCAGAGCTCGCGATAAAAATTCAAATGACGGCTCCTAATTAATGTGACTAATATATTTGACAACCCGTTTTCGTCTAGCTTTAAAAGCTCCAACTTACACGCAACTTTGCATAATCTTTGACACGCATTTTCCGGCGCGCAAAGTACCTATACATCGCAACCTTGATGTTTCTCGACCTTCGAGCCATATGCGTTTAGCGTAAACAACATCGACTCTGCGATTAATTATGTGCGTTAGCTGCCACCAGCTTCGCGTTCCGTGTTCGAATCCAGCGAATTTTTCCTTCAAGCTCGGTGTAGCGGTTAGCGGCGGCCATTGGCATGATGTACGCGCCTCAAGTGCTGCCGTACGTCATCAGCCGACTCCTCGAGTATAACATCTTGCCAAACGACCGACTAGAATGTTTCACACATGACGTGCGCGCTTGCACAGCAATATGATCGAGCGTTTTACATACCGGTCGTACTGTACATATACATATGCGAGCACTGCACTTGTATTTTCATTTTTTTTTCCTCGTTCTTGGAATTTTGTTTTCTTTCGTGTGGTTTTGTAGCCCTGCCAAGTCACTTCGGGCTCTTGCGCAATAAGTTTCAAAAAGAAAAAAGAAAAGAGAGGAAGCAGTCGTTAAAACGAAGTCGCTCATTTCTTTTTCTTCGACTTCAAGGTTACACATGCGGCACGACACGGATATAGACGTGCGAAAGCTGAAGCCAAAAGACGCGAGCTTCACTCGCAAAACGTGGTTTTTGAAAATGCCGGTTTTTATATTATTTTGTTTTAGGTTTGCTCTGTATAAGTGACGCTTGCTTTGCTGCAGTGGTCTTTTTTTTTTCTTTCTTTTTTTACTTTATTACTTTTTTTAACGCGTTCACTTACGCGAAGAAACAACAAGAGAGAGCGATGGACGGAAGGGCAAAAATGTATTTGACTGCTTTATAGTCGCTTTGGACTTGGCTCAAATGGTCGTTTAGGCGAGAGGCAAGCGACCCGCCAAGGATCCCAATGGAGCTCGAGAAAAAGAAGGAAAGAAAGACAACAAAATACGATAGGAAGGAACGAAAGAAAACATTTTCTTCGCGGAATGCAGTACATCACACATACATCCCAGATACGCTTTCTCTCTCTGAAAGGAACTATGTACACGGCGGACACCAGCTTTCCCCCGCAGTCGAAAACAACACTCTCCACCGACTGGACGCCTTCTCGGACAACCGAGGGGGTTGCTTCAACGGCCCCGTCCCGGGCGGCCGGTGCAACATTAGGGGCAATCTTCGTTCACTCAACAGCGAGCGAGTGAGCGAGCGCGAGCACGCATGCTCTAAATGCACTCCACGGTTGCTCCGATTTCTCCACGCCTCCCCCCGCCCATTCCCCCCCCCCCCCCTCTCTTTCTCTTTAACGTAGAAGTATAAAAGAAGCAAGAAAAGCCTGTGGGACCGCTCGAGAAAAACGCGTAGCGGTCTAGCTGTCCGCAGGCCCTCCTCCTCCTCGGCTACACCGCGGCAATCTCATCTCTTCGCTCTCTCATTCCCTATCACTCTCTCTCTCTCCTTCATACCCTGCATAGCCGCTACTGTGTGTTGTCGCGTCTAGAGGTCGTATCAATGATTAGCCGGCCAGACTGGACGTCTCTCTCGCCCGCCGCTATGCCTCCACGGACTCGCGCGACGTTTACGCAGTCGACGGCGACAGTCACCTCCTCGAAGACAGGTCCAACGGACCGGCGGAGTCTCCTGTCTATAAACTTTGGTTCAGCTTGCTGCGTCGCGGGGAACAACAGCGAGTGTGTGTGTGTGTGTGTGTGTGCATGTGCGCGTGTTTGGGCAACGTAAAAGAGTCTCATCGGGAGTGCGTCAATCGGCTGGCTGTTCGCATTTGCTCGCCCCCAAACGAGACACCAACTGCCAACTCTGCTATACACAGCGACGCCGACAACGGAGATCGGAGTTGGATTCCAAACCTGCTGCGCTGTGTAGGAGGTGCTACGGAGGACTGCGTAAAAAAAAAGAAAAAAAAAAATTCTGTGCCATCTGTGTTAGCTCGTCACTTGAGGGAGGAGGAGGAGCAGGCTCATTTCCTCTCCTAGTACAAGGGTCGTCGGCTTGTACTATATACGTTTGTGCACCAAGCCTGCATTCCGCTGCACTCTCTCGAGCCGGAGGAGGAGCCTGAGTTCGGTTTTCGATCGCTTATTTCTCTTTCTTTAATACTTTAAAATCTATTCATTTACGCCTTCTCGAGCGTGCCAGATGTGACACCGATTTGCTCGAACCTAGCAGCGCTGTGTGTACGTGTCTCGGCGTTGAAGTGGCGGAATTCGATCCTGGCGGGATAAATCGTGCAAATATTGTTGTTGTTTTTTTTTTTTTTTTTGCCGGTCGCTCATCCATTCGCACCGTCGTGCTTGTTTTACGCCGGTCGTAGATCCGCACGCGGTTGTGTAAACATCAGCGACTGAAGCCCCGACGCGCTCTAGAGTATATCTTTACGACCGTGTTGCGTATCACACGCTCGGTTCCTATCCCGTGACGACTGTGTGAATCGTCTACCCTTGAAACACCGTACCGGCCCTTTCTCTGTTTTTCTTTTTTTTTTTTAATCTCTCTCGCTTGGCGGGAAGAGGCAAGCTGTTCGAGTTCTCAAACGCCGCCACGTCTTCTCTCCACTGTACACGCATACGTTATCAACGGCAACGCTTACGTCGAGCGCGCATCTCGGACTGAAGGGCGCACACATCTGTACCGGCCGGAGCCTACGCATACATCGACGCCTTCGCACGTGTTAGTGAAACCTACACGCTTACGCAATCTGTGGAAAAAAGAAAGACCAAATCAGGACGGCGGTGTTGTCTTCCACAGACCTTTCGGTGTACGTGCCCAGCTCTAGTTGCGGCGATCGACCGTGCTTCCGGGAGTGGATCGAGTGGTCTCCGAAATACGTCACCCAGTTCGTCGCATCCTGTGTTGCTGCTACATTCCCGGCCCAGCAATTGATTTGGCGCGAAACCTCGTGTCCCAGCTTCAGGAACTGTGGACAGCTGCATGCCCTCTTTTGGGCAGGGTCACAACCGTTTCGTGTTCGACGGCTGAAGTGCGTCTCGCGGTCGCACGAGAGTTCGCACTGTATAGTCAATTCTTGCTTATTTGACTGCTAAACTTGGTTTTCTGAGGCCAGAGCCTTCGTCCAGGAGCTACACATCTTGTGTTCTCCTCCTGACCTGCTGACGCGCAAGAACGTCGTCCAGGAATTAAACAACGGTGCCCTTGTTCAATTTTTTTCACGTACCCCGTCCAAGTAACCAGGGCTCTGCATTACTGCCCTCGCTTTATAGCAGTCAGCGTTGTCAACTACGCTCGTACTTGATAGAACGATCACGGGTCGTTGCGGGCCTGTTTATGTTGTGCTTTGAATGATCAGCCAACGAAGCATTCGCGTCGCTCTGCATAATAGGCTGGCGTAAATATACGCTGTTCAATATATCCTACAGGATCTGTAAATTGCGATATTCATAGGCATCTGCGAGTCCTCGGTTAAGAATCACAACTCCAAGTGCGATCGTGACCTTCTCCGCCACAGACACCCCGTAAACTGGCCCTAAACATCAAGTACTCGTCGTCGTGTTATTCATTACGGTGCAACTCCCAAGTGCGATCGTGCCCTATACCCTGCCCTCTGAATCAAGTAAGTGTCGTCATTTGATTACGCTGTGACTCCAAGTGTGATCGTGTTCTACTTCCGTGCCATTACCGCGGCCCTCAGGATCAAGCATAACCTTCATCGTGTTGATTACGCCTGCAAACAATTAAAAGAGGCGCGCGTGCTTCTCTGAGGAGGCCATCGGTCGCCATGCAGCATGCCATCGCCAGGGTGCGGACGTTGTTCAAGAGTCGACCCCTTTTGGCCAACGTCGTCTCGTTCGGCTCCATGTACGTGGGGGCCGAGGTAGGTCCAGCAGACCATACTCCAGAAGCTGGACCCATCCGTGCGCGGCTACGACTGGCCGCTGGTGGGCCGGTACGCCGTGGTCGGCACGGGCATCTACGCGCCGGCGCTCTTCTACTGGTACCGGTACCTGGACCGCGTCTTGCCGGGCAAGCTGGTTGCCGTCGCGGTCAAGAAGGCCCTCATCGACCAGGTCTTGGCGTCCTCCACGCTTCTGGTAGCCTTCTACACGGGTGAGAAAGACGCGAAGGCTGGAGTTTCTCAAACCGGAGTTTCGACACCTTCGCGAACACTGTTTAAACACCCCTGTGGTATTGCGCCCTATGAGGGGGCACTTATCTGGCGTAAGAGGGTGGAAGCTTAGGGCGACTTCGTAATAGATCATGGTGGTGTTTTGCGCAGCTCATGAATGGCTTTAGGAAAAAAAAAGTAGAGGGGAGAAAGAACACTGTTTCTCCTCTGTACTTTCTTTCCCTAAAGCCATTCATGCGCTACACAAAACACCGCCAGGTACTTCATGCTTCGCAGCGACGACAACACCCTAATAAATGTTTGCACCCTTTGGGGCTTGTCTTGTCCACCAACGATTCGCCATCTATCGTGCACGCATTTCCGTTTATTTGGCGCTGCCGCTCCCGGTGTTTTCAGGTCACGAATGACGTGTTCGTATCAGCGTGACGTAGCGTTCCTGACAGGAAAGTGTACGGCGCAAATTGTTAAATAAAGGAAGTGAACGCAAAATTGATGATGATTATCGTTGGGGGGACAAGATGAGCACCAAATGATGCTAAACTTTCAGAGTGCATTGTCACTTTGAGAGTGCATTGCACTTTCAGTTACTTTGTCTGTAGTTTCGCCATGATATGTGTCAGACAACTTTATTGAATATCCTGCAAATTGATGGCATGGGCCTGCTGCCCCCGGCGTGGGGGCAGCAGAGAGACCTCTCGGTCTCTCGGTAGCTTCCCGGGCTTGCTAGATGGCCCAAAGTTGGTCCTGGAGGTCTGAGCTAGTCAGTGCGGCTCTCCACAGCGCCCTTAGTTCATCCATTATAGTGGCGCTTCATTTATCTAGCATTCTGTGTCAATACGCCTCATCTTACTAATTTGCCTCGCGGCACTGGCGTCACTGAAACAATAGTATTCACATTTGAACAGAATGTAAAGCAAAATAGAACAGGAGGGTCTATTAATCGGTATAGTGGAGGACTGCGGACTTTTATTGACCACACTGGATTCCTTAAATTGCACCCCAAGCGCGGTACATAAGTTGGAATTCCGCTCCCACTGGAACGCGTCTGCTCGAAGCGAACCCTGAGACCTCCTGCTCTCAGCAGCAGAACGCCAATGGATGGAAACGTGAAGCGACACAAGGCACTTTTTTTTTTTTCGTCCGCCGCACCCTTTCGCTGGTTTCAAAGGTTAACCTCAATCGAAACCCCCCTTTCAATACCAGCGCTGCATGCTGCCGTCCACGTTCAGTGCTCACGGATTGAAACGTGACAGGCAAATTTTAGGTAGAACTTTTTTTCTGTGCAATTACTCGAGAGTACCATGTCTTGTTGATTCGAATCTGGTCACGAAAGGTGACTTGGACTCCGATCTAAGCGTACGAGTCGAGATTGCGCCGATGCCACGCAAACTACCGACGGTGGAAACAAAAGCATGCGCATTGGTTAGGCCTAAATTGTCGCGTTTCAATCCGTGAGCACTGTACCTCGATCTCCGGTGTTCCAGTATTTTGTAAATGGTAATACGGACGAGCTAGAGCATTCTAGTAATTCTAGTTTATTCTAGAGCTATAAGGAATATAGAGAATTCTAGTTTGTCACAGTACGTATTATTGTACAGAGCTCGGGAAAACGGGACCCGTGGGTGGCATCAGTAGCGATATATATAGTAGTGACCCCTTGTGGTGCTTTGTTCAACTACAATGTGTTAGAAACACCTTTAAGAGTTGCATGAGTGTTCACGTCGAAGGAAGGTGTGAATGAGCACTGTAGCTTAATAATTATGTCGTTCTCGACACTTTACGCCAGTAGCTAAGTAGGATATGGTTAGCCATTGCCGTAATATCAGTGTGCGCGCTGTGGTTGCGAATATATATGCACCGGAAGACGGCATCATAAGCGCGCGGTTGCTCGCTTGCACGTTTTTGGTATTCCGTGAATGGGAATACATATATACGGACGGGCTAAAAGAGCATCCGCTCTGTATTGGCGCACCGTTCGCGGTGATGCAAGAATAATTGCAGCCAGGGAGTTGAGGTGATGCACCCATGGCGCGCAGTTATAGGCTTAGTAAGATTTGCGTTTATACAGACTACTCCCGTCGACTCGACTTCGGTTAACTTGACTTTTCGCTTAATTCGAATGCGCTGCAAACTTCTGACGAGCAACAACGCATAGCTATGCACAGAAACCTTATAAGCTCGAACGCGAAAGCATGCTGCTTCGGTTAATTCGACCCCGCGGACTCGTATACCGGCGCCCCCTCGCGTAAATAGCGGTTACTAAAGATTTGAAAGAAACAACGACTACGATACTGCTTTGGCCATTTTGAGGATTTCGTCAGCGCCGACGATAGCGTTGAGATCTGTTGGCCATTTACCGACGACGACGACACTGTCGTCGACGGTATAATGCGAAGCAAAAAGGCATTGCAGATAAATCAAGCAGTAAAAAAGATTTGAATTTGTTCATTTTGCCGTTATTTCTTAATGGGACCTTTCAGATAATATGATCAAATGTTGCGGTCGCGCAAGGTCGAATTAACGGTAGTCGACTGTACAATCGACCGGATGGTCGGTTTTGAGCACGTGGAGACAACGTCGATGGGATACTCCCTTTTGACGCTCTCTTCGTCATATACGCGTCACGGGGAAAGATGTCGGCAGAAGTGGCGACATCGCTATTTTTGTCAATTGAGGCTCATTTATCAACGCGTTGTCTTTGGGCCGCATGAGAGCGATTTTGTGCGTGACGGCGACGAGCGACGGCTTCGAGCGACGAAACGGGCCGTCGCGAGAACAGATCGCTCGTTCGTGTCGCTCGATCGCTCGGTTCTGGAAATCTAGAATTCGTCGCTCGTCGTCCGGAAGTGCTATGAGCGACTAGCCAATATCGCGAAGCCGGGACAGGATGTACATATCAGTCAAGTACTACCGATTGTCGCACGGAACGAGCGAACGACTAAATTTTGATACGTGCAAGGATAAGAACCTAGTGCAAGACCTTAAGGAATATTTATGCTGCTCTTTACAGTAAAACACGTCAACTTAAATTAATAAAGCACGCGTCACGCCAATTTCGGCGCGTATTTGCTGCCCTCATACCGGCAACACCGGGGAGACGTCGCTCGAAATCGTCGCTCGCGTGAGGTACGACTTGTAGGCGACGGGCGAACGCGACAGCCATCTCCGTCGCGTCGCTTGTCGCTGTCGCGCGCAAGATCGCGTGTATGCGGTTTATACTTAAGCTCCTTAGTATCGCTATAGGATACTACCACTTTTGGTGCATGAGCCATGATTGGTTAAGCCAAGTGACAACACGCCCGTGGCTCCTGTGAGACGTCGTGCAGGGCGTGACGTTGCACAAAAATGGAGGCGTTCCAGAAAGCGATCGCCTCAGAATACCAGGGCCGTATATTATGTAACGCTTATTTTTCTCCGATGGTATTAATCTCTTCTCAACCGCCATAGCGAATGGCCGATACTGCGTGGTGATAACGAAGGCCTAGCGTCACGTCAGCCAATCACGAAGGACAAGAAGATTGGAAAATGACTCTGCACGGAACCGACGCTAACACGTCCACCCCTTCACTCAAAGCACAGAGCATCGCCTTAGATATAGGCTACTACTGCACTCAACTCGTTATACAAAGCGCCGTCTCGTGACGCTGTAGTATCAGATCTCGGAGGCTTCGGTATCAGTGTTTCCTGCAAAAAAAGTTTCTAGAGGGAAATAGGGGGCGGTACTGTCCATTCGTGAGCTGCAAACATGGCGGTTTAGCCAGCATGTGAATGAGGATGAGGTGCTATTGCGGACATCGTCAAATTCCGCCATATTGTCATATATGTTGTAATGGTGGAATTTTGAACCAATCAGAGAAGCCACGTAGCAGCCCTCGGAGCCAATCAGAGCTGACAAGAGGACGAATTCGACAATATGGCGGAATATTGCCACCGTCCAAAATGGCGCCCACGGACTTGCCCGAACTTCGCACTTCTGGCTTCCAACGACTTTGTGTCATTGGAGATAGTTCGCAATCAACAAAATAATGCTCGTTGTAAATGTGACAATTCTAAGCGATTATCCATATGCGCCGAGTCTTACATGTATTGTCTTCGGCGTTTAGAAAGATGCGAGTGCTTGGGAATTTCTGCCGG
This sequence comes from Dermacentor silvarum, assembly GCF_013339745.2. Lineage (NCBI taxonomy): Eukaryota > Metazoa > Arthropoda > Arachnida > Ixodida > Ixodidae > Dermacentor > Dermacentor silvarum. The sequence continues at coordinate 46,481,614 of NC_051158.1, read as the reverse complement.
TAAAGGCCGATTAAGCGTATAAGAAATAAAGCCACAAGCCCGTCCGAAGCCACAAGCACAAAGGTGTCCCACATCCGTATGTGCTAATCCATCATTCCCATGATGCAGCGGGATGACCGCAGCGCCCGAGTATCCTCTGTAATTTTAGTAGAAAGCTTATATCAATTAACCCTAAACAGCTGCCGCCTATCATCGTCAGGATATTGATGCAACATGAAAAGCGTCGGAAGTTGTCGAACAAGTCGCGGAGGCACGTGCTTGCAGCTCTGTACGTCAGAATCACGTTTTCGTACGCAAAAACGCGATTTTGGTGCAATCGCGCGAAAGCAAGCGAACGTGGTTCGCTTTCCGAACCGTGATAATATCGCGCGCGTAATCGCTGCTTGAAAAAAAAAATGGGCGACTGTATAGATCTATAGGGAGTGTATAATGTAACGATTCCTTTCGCGCTCGATCGGTAATTCTATTCTATTCCTGCCATCCGCCACTCGCGAAGTGCCGACCTTTTGTTGATAAAGTCCATGGGTGGCTGGCATTGACGTCATACAAGCCGCCATGTTGGAGGACCAGCGCGGTGAGGAGCTGTGTGTGTTCGCGTCTCTTGCGTTGGTTCTGCCGTTGTTCTGCAACACAGATGCCAGCAGCGTTCCGACATCGTCTCTATGACATGGATGCAATTTACCCCCGGCACTGAGCATGACGTCACGTGACGCTATCTATAGGCGGGGCGCTTCTCGAGTGATCCACTGACGAAGCGCGAAGAGAAAAGGAATTGAAGTAGAATCGGTTATATATATATATATATATATATATATATATATATATATATATATATATATATGGTTGGTTATATGCTGCTGCTTTATTTCTTCGTCAAAAGTATAGACAGCTGGTCAAGTTGGTATATATGACGATTGCATTTCGAAAACTGCGCAGTTAGCGGAATACCGCAGGCTATAGGGGCCGAATTCACGAAATTTTTAGTTCGTAAGTGCAATTTTCTTTTGGCTGGCTGGCATCGCTAATAAAATGCATGATAGACGCAGTTCCCAAAAATGCTTACTACAGCCAAGCTGCTAAGGGCTAGTTCCCCCAGGGTCGTGTCAGCGTGTAGGAAAAAAAAATATCATCATCAGAATTTCGGCTCCATGTGCGTGTTGCTCGGCTCCATGTGCCTAATGGTTTCCCGCCAGTGGTGCCTTAGCACAGGTGTCAAAACGGATGACTAACATGGCATCAATAACATCACATGTTCGTCAGTTACGTCATGATTAACGATAATAAAATCACCTGTGGCGCAAACCCGCATTAGATATGCGGGTTTGAGCCAGGGATATGCGGGTATATATGAGCCAGGAACAAGAAAGAAAAAGAAGGAAGGAAGGAAGGAAGGAAGGAAGGAAGGAAGGAAGGAAGGAAGGAAGGAAGGAAGGAAGGAAGGAAGGAAGGAAGGAAATGAAGCAAGCAAGAAAGAAAAAAAAATAAAGAAGTACGAAAGAAATCACGTGTGGCTCATACCCGCGTTGGACATGTGGGTACATAATTACTTATGTATGCTTGAAACCTGTATTGATAATACACATATGTCTCTGAATGTTAGAAAAAGTGCACTTCTTGTCTTTCCTTTAGATGTTCCCATTAATATTTCATTGTTGTATCGCCAAGAGTTCATTCCCCAAGTGAATTGCCTTTAAATACATGGGAATCACGTATGATGGGTCACTAAACTGGAGAGGCCACATTGAAAGAGTTGCGTCTAAGGCAACTCGTGCCGTGGGATGGCTACGTAAGACCAGTCATCAACGATATGGGCTGCGAAGGCATACATTAATTATGATATATAAAATGTATGTCCGACCGATCATGGAATTTGGGAGTGTCTTGTTTTCTGGTAGCCCAGCTTATAAAATTCAACCTCTGATAATATTGGAAAGGGAAGCTCTGCCTTGGACTCCCTAAGTTTGTTGCCAACACCGTGGTGTATATGGAAGCGCGAATACCAAGCTTAAAAAGCAGATTGAGGATTCTTACAGTCCAAACGTATCTAAAAATTTACGAATCTCCTGAAAGAAGACCAATGTATATTTTTATTAACGAAGCAAGTTCATTCTTTAATAGTCATTGGTCGCGATTACACACCTCCCAGATCGTTTTCGTACAGGTACTGCTATCACCATTGAATGTGCAAATTCAACGCATTCACCCAACAAGTCAATCAAAAATAAGCCTCCGGATAGAATTTGACGATATTTTCCCCTCAAATGCTAAACTAATGCCATACCAATATTTAAATGATCAATTACAAGATTACCTCTCTCACCTAGAAACAAACAATATCATAGCCACTGATGCTTCACAGTCCGAAGAGAAGGCTGGCGTAGGCATTTTCTATCATTCTCTTAATTGGACCTTTTCTATTCGCCTTCCAGATTACACGCCTATTTTCATAGCAGAATTATTGGCCATTGTCCTAGCGCTACGTAAACTTCCTGCAAAACAATCAACAGCTGTCGTATACAGTTACAGATCCTCTATCGGTATGTGTGTCGCTTTCCACGGAAACGAATGCAGCTCTTCTTAGCTTGTTTCACAATTTAGTCCCTAAAAGTTTACAAAAAATGAACTTGCTGTGGGTTCCTGGCCACCGCGGTTTATATCTAAACGAAATGGCAGATTTATTAGCACGAACGTCTCTAAGTGGACCTTTGATCCTTGTTTTACCGGGTACTTCTTACGTCACTGCATCGAGATACAGAAAATTTTGCTTGCAAAATGATTTAAGCAACTTACCTCTGAAACCATCTCCAGACATTTCAGCATCTCGGTTTTTGCTGGAATAAACAGTGGTGCTCTTCTCGGCAGTTGGCAGTTACTTACACCAGACTACGCTGTCGCATCCCGCAATTGGAATTTTTATTTACATAGAGCTGGTCTCACGATGTCCCCTCTATGTCACAACTGCAAGGAAATTGAATCAATAGAACATTACTTTCTATCATGCAGACGATATTCACACCAGAGAAAGTTATTACTGGCAGCTCCACTTCACAAAATTGGATTAGGTTTAAACATACCAGTATTGTTATCATTTGGGGCCTCAGCACTCTATAGGCTATAGTCACAGAGACGTGTGTTGCGCAGTATGTAATTTTTTAACTGAAACAAAACGATAACCCTGCTAATTATTGTATTCGTATTCTACACATCAGATGCATTCATATCACCTAAATTGATTTCTCCAAATTGTTTCATTAATCTTCACTTTCACCTTTTCCGTTAGCCTGACTGCTCGCTCGCATGCTAATCTAGTTAGTGCGACATCTGCATTGTTTTTTTTTTTTTTTGGTCTTTTACTTGGCGTGTCTTGTTTTCTTGTTTTCAAATATGATTTTTCTTAAGCATTCCCACTGCCGCCCGATTCGTGGCCTATCCCCCTTAGTGGGTGCGAGCCACGACAGAGGTACATCATCATCATCATCATCATCATCATCATCATCATCATCATCATCATCATCATCATCATCATGTGGGTATGAGCCGCCGAGAGAAGGCGCGGGAGAGATCTCACAAGATACTGACGATGCCGTGCAGTGTGCCGTGGCTATGAACGCTGTGGCTCACACGCTGGTCTATACGGCGATGGGGCAGACTTGGCGCAGCGAACGCACTACTTGGCCATCGCGCAGGGCGAAAACAAGACGCCGGTGTCCTTGCTCTTTGACGAACGTGCCGAAGACGTTCAATATAGTGAATAATGATAATATATCAATTCGCTGTAGCAACAATATTCACTGCAGCAGACCAACCATAGTCACAGCTTCGCTGGCTTCCATCTTCACAGTACTGGACGGGCTCTGAATTTTTTTTTTATTTTTTTCGTTTTTGATATTCCGGGCAGATGAAAGAAAGGTTCGCTGAAAAAAAGGAAAAAAAAAAATCACGTCGCGCGCAGTGCAGTTCTGCATTTGTAACCGGCTGTGCGTTTATGGTGAGGCGGACATAATTACTTTAGCGAGATATTACAAGCGATGATTTAATTATGCCGAATTCAAAGCTGATTCTTAAAGTATACACGTGTGTGCAGCATTAAAGCCACCATCGTATTCCTGAAACACCGTTCCGGTGTTTTAGAATTCTTGTAACGCGATTCTGCATCAGAACCGGTTTTTGCTATTAATTGCTGTCTAATTGTGAATGGTAAAAAAAAAAGCAAAGACTGTCCCCACTTCATTTCCTCAGCCAGGCATCAACTGAACAAGTTTCTCTTAATTATTCAAACTGCAAAACTTTGAACAGCGCTACACTGGACGCATAAAAGAAGCACAAGACTGAGTGCTGTGTTTTGTGCAGTGCTGTTAAAAATGCTGCTGTTTGACAATATGTAAAAGAACTACCTCAAGTGAACACGCTGTTTACTTTTATTATGGGAAGCCGCAGAAATAATCCGAAAAAAAAGTTATTTTATTTGAGAGAGAAATTTGAAACTCTATCGACTGCTGGAAGCGAAATCTTGATTTAGAATCTCAGATGTTTTGTAAACGGCACCAATTCCTAAAAAAAGAAAGGAAAAATAAATTGATACATCGAGTTTACAACAGATTAAGTCTGCGCGCGCGCGCGCGCGCGCACGCACACACAAATAGAAAACGCAGGTTGCAATAACGCAAACTCGTTCTCGAATGTATAGAGCCAAAACAAACTTGAACCAACATGCCAAAGCATCCACAGTTCTCATCCAATGGTTTACAGTTCGCGTGAAATGATAAAATGTCGCAATTTCATCCGAAAGGCGAAGCATGAATTGCGACAGCAAATATAGTATAGAGAGCAATACGGAATAAGGATAGTAGTTTTATCAGCAGTATAAACTTGGGCATGCAGCAGCACCAGCAACGCGCAGAACAGTTGTCGACGCCGTCGGCGTTTTGCCCGCGTTCGCACCGAACGCGCGCGGCGTTGGTGACTGTTGCGGTGCCTCTGGGGGCGGCTCGGAGGTTTTCGACGAGATCAGAACGGGAAACTCGTCGAGCAGCGTCGGAAGTCTTCACCACCTTCTCGCCCCGCAACGCTTTTATATAAATACGCATTTGGTGCCTCAGCTAAACGTCGCCTGCCCTCCCTCCCTCTCTTCCCTTCCCCCCACATCCTTTCGCGCGACGGAAGAAGTCGCGTTCGCTACCCGCCCTGCGTTCGCTCCCCGTGAAAGCGCGCGTCCCTCGCGCGCTTTCAGTCGCACATACAGCATACGGCGCGCGGCGACGATTTCATCGCCGTTGGACGTCATACGGAACCTGATCACGGCGACGGCAGAAATCCGCTTGGAGTGTCCATATAATTGCTATCGCAATAATATTTGCATTGTTTACGCGATGTCTCGCAAAAGCCCTGTATACTCACAATTTACTGTAACGGCGCATAATCTGTCAACTTCGTCGACTTTTGTTGTCATAATTCGAGGTGCATCTCTATCGAGGAGTTTAAAGGGGTTGTAAAGTGGCGCTCCGTATTTGAAAGAAAACCCCGTTTACCGCATTTTCTTTTTTTCTTTTTCAAATTGGGTACATTCTCGCTTCACTCTGCGACACCACCGACATCTGAAAGAGAGAGTAACCGTCTTGCCGCCGACTGCTGCTGATACTTCCTGTTGGGCAACTTCCGAGCAATCGTCGGCGAGCAACCGCCTCATGTTTTGTTCCGCCATGCAGTGTGCAGTTCCGCCTATAGCGAAACAAGGAACCGACGGCCGAGTGAAGGCAGCCTCCACCGATCCCGTGACTCATGCATAGATAGCGTGAGGTTATCTGGTGCTTCTCCGTGCCAATTCGGGCAAGATTTCTTGCTTACTAACGCAGCCTAAATATAAAGCACGATATAGCTGAAGCTGAGTGGCCCCGAAATCCCGGTGGCTCCAAGAATTAAAAAGAAAATAATAGAAAAAAAGGAGCGGTAGGCGACCCTAATCTTTAACTTAGGTGTCCCTTAGTGGCACTTTCATCTCGGCGTTGGTGTTCTATGCTTTCAAAGGGTGTGCGGTAATCAGTGATTTCTAATGAATTCTCATTATTCCAGACACTTCAGTAACTCAACTTGTAACTAAACTTATACTCTGATATCATATATATATATATATATATATATATATATATATATATATATAATGAAACCCATGAATTTTGTAGTGTACTATTTATTTCTGATTTATTTTGAATTTCGGGGAGCCGCGCCGTCGGGAAGCGTCCTTGTCTGGCACCCCGGAGGCCCGGGTTCGATGCCCACCCAGACCGAAATGTACTAAAATTTTCTTTACGAATTCATTAATTTATTTTGTTTACAGGAACAGCTCCCAGAGAAATTTGACGTTAATCCGAGCATTTTTGACGAGTTTTTGCGTCTTGCGCCGTCGGCAATTTTTTAGTACCATCTTTCAGTCGCGCCGACGCTCACTGATTTTGGCGTATTGGATTTATATAATGCTTTCGCGTTAATAACGGAGGGTTTCACGCGAACGGAGAACGCAGTATGTGGGTGGACGTTATTCGTGCTAGTCGCGAGTGTTTAGTTTTTTTTTTCAGCTTGTAAGAATAACTGGTGAATTAGGATTAATTAGCTACCGTTTAATTAACTTACCTAATGAGATACAGCCAGGGGCGATCCAGGTTTTTTCTGAGGGAGGGGTCAGCTTTTGTCAATGATGATGATGATGATAGTAGCCTCTCTCATATACCGAAATTAACCGTTTCTGCTGACGATAAACCCGCGTTTTATACGGCTAGAGCAACACCTGTAGCCCGCCGTGGTGGCTCAGTCAACTCAGGCGTTGCGCTGCTGAGCACGAGATCGCGGGATCGAATCCCGGCCGCGGCGGCCGCATTTCGATGCAGGCGAAATGCAATAACGCTCGTGTGCTTATGTTGTAGTGCACGTTAAAGAACCCCAGGTGGTCAAATTAATCCGGAGCCTTCCACTACGGCGTGCCTCATAATCAGAACTGCTTTTGGAACGTAAAACCCCAGAAAGATGAAGCCCTATAGCGAAGCCAGGTATAGAGCACTGCACAGGCCGATTTTTGCGGCCCGGGCCCGGCCCGGGCCCGTTTTTACATTGGGCGGCCCGCCCGAGCCCGATCAAAACTTCTATGGCGAGACCCGGGCCCGGCCCGGGCCCGGAAATATTCTACGTTACCCGCCCGGCCCGGCCCGCCACCCCTTAATCTTAAGCCCGAGCCCGGCCCGAGCCCGACTCGAAACCGGCCCGAACCCGGCCCGAGACCGAAAAATACATGTTTTTCAGAGTTGAGAAGCCCGAGAATAACTCGCAGAAAGCCCGAGCCCGGCCCGGGCCCGCGTCAAAAAACTCGAGCCCGGCCCGGGCCCGGGTCGAAAAGCACACGCCGTGCCCGAGCCCGGTCCGAGCCCGTGAAAAAACTGCTCTACCCGGCCCGGCCCAGCCCACGGGCCGGGCCGGGCCCGGGCTTTCGGGTAAGCCCGAGCCCGTGCAGTGCTCTAGCCAGGTATCGGTTTCTCCGAGCTTATAGGAAAATGACATTACCCAATACAGCAATGTTTTGGCGGCTGTGCCTTATAATACAGGGTGTTCAAAACTAAGCTTGATGCTTTTCTTAAAATTAGGCACTGGGAGGCACGCGAAGACCACCTGTGCAAATAAGTTGTGTGGCCAGGGGGGCACAAAGTGAGATGATACTTATCGCTGTGAGCAGCCCAATTACCTAAAATTGAACAATTATTTTTGTCTACTGCAGTTAGTGGGTATGTTTGTATTGAAAACTTAGAGGCAGTCGTGTGTCTACACAGTATCAATCGGAAGAATTATTCTAGCGTGTTCGTGCTCCGAGATATCCGACTCCAAATTTCAATTGTCGTACTTCGCAGAGTTATCGAGTCGACGCAAGAGCAGTTTATGCTTTGCATTGCTGTGGAAGGGGGGCATTTTGAACATTTTTAGGGCATTGACATCTTGATCGGTGAAGTGTTGTCATGAGATTTGTGCATGACAACACCAAACTTAAAGCGGCAGTATGAAATATTCGTTAGCATCGCTAAAAAGGTTTCTGCTGTTGATGGTACAGTTGTTGCTTTTGATTTCATTAAAACTTATAATACTTGTAAATCAGCAGTCACTTTATTTGCGTAGCCCAGGCAAGGACCATGCCCGGTCGCGTATTTCTATTTCAGCCCCCGTACAGCGCTCGACCGCTGGCGCCGCGCTGCGCCGCTCGCGCGTACCATGTTTCTAGCCGCCGCCGTTGGAACGGAGGAGGCGTTGAAACGGAGAACACGCTGGGTTGGGGCTGACTAGCCTGCTGTTAGGGGATCGGTGGTATTCCTAAATAAACGCATCACTGTTTTGATGATCCAAATATAATCTCACTATCAGGGAGGGAGCAGTCTACCTGACTGGAGCAGTATTTTTTTATTTGGGGTGTTGCTACGCTGCGCTCCGCAACACCCCAACGACCGCCGCTTCGCGTCGGCGCACGGCACCACGGCTTCCGCCGTGGCGCCGGGGTTCAAACGCCCGCGCTGGCAAACAGACAGGAAAACAAAAGGAAAAGCGTGATAGAAAAAAAGATGAAAAAAAAAAAAAAAACGAGCCACGGCGGGAATCGAACCCGCGTACGGATGATCCCGAAGCGAGCGCCGTAACCACTCAGCCATACGGTCACACTTCCTAGGTCAGCAAGCATGCGAACCATATGATTGCGTTCGAGCGCCCTCGGCGAAAGCAACCACCTAAAAACGCGGTACGCGCGAGCGGCGCAGCGTGGCGCCAGCGGTCGAGCGCTGTACGGGGGCGCAAATAGAAATACGCTGCCCGGTCGTCTAGTCACCATTACGCACGCGCACTGCCCTCCGGCTTCTCCGCGCGCGCCATTATCTCGGCATGGCAGCTGCCGCCATGTTTACAGGCTGCGCGGTCGCGTGTTACGACAGCGGTTACGGGTTCTTCGATTTTTTTTTATTTCGCCAGCCATGAGGGGAAGGGGGACAGTTATTATCTTTGCCAATGCCTCCGCCGCGTTGTCAGACTAAACGCCGCACGCAACAGCCGCGGCACATCAGGGAGGAGCTTTGCGCCGATAGATCACTCTCTTGCACGCGTAATCATGCAAACGACAATTAAAATTTGTAGTTGGATATCTCGGAGCATAGACACGCTAGAAGGATTCTTCGAAGTGAAACTGTAGAAACACGACTGCCTCTAACTTTTGAATACAAACATACACACTTACTGCAGTCAATAAAAAGTTAATTATTCAATTTTAGTCAATTCGGCTGCTGACTAGCGATAATTATCATCTCACTTTGTGTCCCCCTGGCCACATAACTTATTTGCGGAGGTGGTTTTCACGTGCCTCCCAGTGCCTCATTTTAAGAAAATCATAAAGCTTAATTTTGAACACCCGGTATATCTAGCCTGTATTGTTTCTTAAAATAAAATTTGGGATGATCTGTCGCAGGTTCGTTATAAACGTGTAAGCACGGGTCCATCTTTGGAGTTCTGTTGGGATACCTTGATTTCCTTAAGAAGATTCTTTGTGTTAGGCTGAGGCACCTTCGTTTGCTTTGGAGTAACGCTCCGCTCCAACGCGGCAACCACTACGCTGGTTGTTTACGATATGCGAATCACCGCGTATGAAGACTCACGACGCCACCTACAAGAAGAACGGTGTGGCGTAGTAGCCGTGAACGCAATCCAGCGTCTTGATGTTTTGTTTCCCACGCGACGTCATCCTTTTACACAAGGCGCGCATCTGCTCCCGTTTCTCTAACCACGCAACGCCATCCTATGCCTGCGCAATTCCTTTCTCTATGCCCGCGCGCTGGCGTTGGCCGCTGACGTCACGCTCCCCCACTTGGCAGCCGCTGCTCGAGGCTTCGCCCCGCTCCGCGAGAACGGCCACTCAGATAAACGGATCCGGCGGCTTTGAGCCTCCTATGCTTAATGTACGACAACTGCGAAATTACAATGAAAAACTTCTAGCGTACGAACGGTACTGTGCTCGTACTGGATATTGTCAACGTGTAACTGTGATCACAATGAGTGCTACAATTAAAAAAAAGTCGCCTATGCGTAGTTCTTAGTTTAGCTGTTAGTTATTATTTATATATGAACACTTAAGCGAGAGATCTCTTTCATTAAGCAAGTTGGTCGCGGAACCGATGACAGCCAATGAGGCAACCGATGACACCCCAATGGGGAACTAAGTTGATCAGGCGCGAAGGCGCTCGCGCGGACATCGGCATGCTTGGCAAAAAGGACGTCCCCTCATTCATTCGACGCCACCGACGGGACGAGTAAGGCACGGCCGGCGCCAGGAGGTCCAAGGTGTGCATGAGCAAAAATAACTACGGCAACTTTGCGACACCACACCCCTACGGAATACAAGTAAGCTTGTGAGCGAGCTAGCTTTACTTCTACATGGCTGTTACCACTGGTACGCGCGAAAAATAATTTTGAAGAATGGTGGTGGCCATATTTTTTCGACAGGGCCATCCCCCTGTCAGCGAGGGGGCGATGCAGAAATCTGAGGGGGGGGGGGGGGGTCAGGACATCCGGACATCCCCCCTGGATCCGCGCCCGGATACAGCGTTAATGCAGTTGTGGAGAATGTGAAGGGATGGTCAAAAACATTGTTTAAAGCAGCGTGGGTCTCGTGTGGCCCCTTTTACCCTATGCAAAAGAAAACAAAAAACTGCGAAATTTAAAATATACCACTGGCAACGCCTTCGCACGCCAGCGATAACATCGGTCACAAAAGTAAACATTTGGCATAAAACATGTCTCTGCATTCTAAATGAACAATCCTTATATACAGTCTTTCAGCGAACACTTTGAAACAATTTTAACGGTTGCCTTTGGCAGATAGCACAATTTAGTTTATGAGCTGGTCCACTCGAAGAGGCGGACATTACTTGCACAAAAAAATGAAATACATAATCGACTAATTAACAGAAATTCACAAATTAAGTTTTGACCTTATAGCCCATATTGCAATTTACAAATTCTAACCGTGGAGTTCGCCAGGCGGATCCACTTTGAACGAATTCTCAGGATGACACCAGTTTCGAGACATCAATTCCCGAACTTAGCGGAGAAATGCATTGGCGTTCCAGTTACCTTTGTGCTTAAATGCATAAAACGACGTTTTGTTAAGAAAGTAACTGGAACGCCAATGCATTTCTCCGCTTAGTTCTGGAATCAATATATCGAAACTGGCGTCATCCTGAGAATTCGTTCCAAATGGATCCGCCTTGCGAACTCCACGGCTGGAATTTTTAAATTGCGATATGGGCTATAAGGTAATTAGTTAAAACTTAATGAGTGATGTTTTGTTGATTAGCCGATTATGCATTTTACTTTTTTGTCCATGTAATGTCCGCCTCTTCGAGTGTAGAACCAGTTCATGAACTTGAATTGTGCTATCTGCTACAGGCAACCTTCAAATTTTTTTGAAAGTATTCGCTGAAACACCCGGTATGTACTAACCATCACTTCCATGCTGGCTGACAAAATATCGCATCGGAGGTTCCTGTGCCCACAAATAGGTGGCGGTAAGCGTGTACGGAAGTTTGTGTATTCACAGAAATTCACCTGTTCAAGGTACGGGCTTTTTAGGACACGAAATAGAAGGACGAACGGAACGAGGCTGAAAATGACCCCGAGGCACCTAGCCAAAGAATGCTACGCGTTAAAACTTTATTCGTAATTCAGACGCGCAAAATGAAATTGACGAGTGTACTGGAAAGTTCGCATGCTATTCGAAACGCTGTTCGCAAGCTTGGACTGCAGTTCATGGCGGGGAAGAAAATCGGCTTTGTTGCGGTATACCCCCGGTCCACATACTTTTGCTCAAGTGGGTACTCTCTGGGGCTTGAAATTAAGGCTTTTTTTCCAATTTTACGTGACATGGGATTGATGTTCGGGCTTTGTCGGGTCAAATGCGGAATTTTGTACATTACCCTTCAGGCCGTCTGCCGAACTTCGCCGCAATGCGCCAGCGTAATTCAATGGGCAAACTTCTCAAAACGTGATGTTTCCAAAGATTGGCCGAATTTCAACAAAGTTCCGCTAGCAACGTGCATATAGGTGATCCATGGGAGTAAGTACAAGAGAGCAAGAGGGTGCCCTCTAGGGAGTGCTTCTTTGACAGATTGCTTAAGTCGCGCCACTGTGAGGGCCCGAATCCATGACGTAAACCGTATTCACGACATTGCCAAATGTTCTTCAGGATCCCACGCGACACTCGCCCTGCCTCTTTGAGAGGCGAAGTATATATATACTACAGCGAAGCTGTTTATGGCCAGGCTTCTGTGCATTTTTCGTGTCCGTGTGGTCCGGTCCTGGTGATAGTGCAGACAGGGTCCAAGCGCAGTGGTGCCTACCCCTGTGGGCTCCGGGTGGTGGGCTACGGGACCTGTAACGCGCGCTTGAACTACCCTTGTCACACCTGGGACCCAAAGAGGTCCCAGGAACATGGGCAGCAACAGAGGTTTTATTTCGTTGTTATTGAAAAAAAAAAGGAAAGAAGTGGGTCAGACAAAATTGCTTGCTCTCCCGTAATCGAGAGTAGATGTGAGTATGAAATGGCTACCATGTGGCGTCTTTTACTGCCTGTGGTGCCGCCACCGACTTCAATCGCTTTTCTTCTTCCGACAGTGGAGTGCTCTGACGCTTTTTTTTTTTTTTTCTTGTCGCGGAGCGCTCACGACTCACGGACCGCTGGAGTTCGGAAGAGCACAGGCAACCCCGTCTCAGTGCCAAAAGATGTATGGTGCCCTCTATCTGCCTTTTGAATTAACGTCGCTGTTGGAAATGGCAAATAAAGCTTCAGCGTACTAGAAGTTACAGCTTGAGTGATACATTGTGGAAAAACATTAGAAAGACATCGGAAGCAATATTTTTTTGTAGCTTGTTTGGAAGTAGCGTATGTAATGCGGTCCTGTAAAAAGGGTTGGGGGCCAGACACCGCATTTTCTTAACTTTTGACTGGTTGCCCAGATAATCTCGTTTTGTTCTCGCATCGATGCCCGGATATTCTCGTGTGAGTGCCCGGATAACGGCTCTGGCTTTTGGCTCAATGTCACTCGAAAGTCGCCGGCAACGGGAGCTAAAAGCATTGCATGCTTATAGCATGCAACGGAAAAAAGCGGTCAGAATGAACTCAACACGATCGGATGTTAGCTCAAAAGGCCGGCCCGCGTCGGTCATGTCTACGTTCGCACCGCCCTCTCTTTGTCGGCGTTCTAACCGCTTGCGTGCCTGGTTTCCTGCCGTTCTCCCGGGGCGGCGGCACCGTCGCGCGTTTATATAATACAAGGTGTCGTTCTCCATTTTGAATTTAACTTCTCTCGTCTTGTGTAGTGCGCACTCCCGGCGACGATTGCATTCTCGTCTCTGTTCCTGCCGCCGCTCTTCGTAGGCGCGTTGCTCCTCGGGAGTCCGGACTATTCGCGGCCTCCCCATTCTGCGTCACCTCTTTCGCCGGTCATCCACCTTCACAGAGTGGAATGGCTCATGCTTTTATATAAACAGGGTGCTTCACTTTAGCCAAACATTAAAAATATGCAAATGCTGCGTAGCTGGATAGAACCAAGGTAATGTTGTTTGCCGTCGCTCGGAGATACTCAGATTATTTTTTGCATTCCGCCTAATTAGGTAATTAGTCTTAATAAATAATCAACTTCTGAAATAATATAATTAGATGAAAAGTGTCAATGAGAAAATTGTAGAGCAGCATGAAATACTCCAGATACAGCTTTACGTTGCTGAATCCGTGCTACATAAAAGTGTCTTTCGGAGCGTGAAAGAAGCCCGCGATTACACGCAAAATTGCCGCGCGACCGGCCGTTCGTGGCAGTTTGCGTCTATTCGCGGACATCTTTCAGATTCGGAAAAACACTTTTATGTAGCACGTATTCAGCAACAGAAAGCTGTGTCGGGAGTTTCTCTTCTTCTTCTTCTTTCTGGGGTTTTACGTGCCAAAACCAGTTCTGATTATGAGGCACGCCGTAGTGGAGGGCTCCGGAATGATTTTGACCACCTGGGGTTCTTTAACGTGCACTACAACGCAAGCACACGGGCGTTTTTGCATTTCGCCTCCAACGAAATGCGGCCGCCGCGGCCGGGATTCGATCCCGCGATCTCGTGCTCAGCAGCGCAACGCCTTAGCTGACTGAGCCACCCCGGCGGGTGGGAGTTTCTCATGTCGCTCTACAATTTTCTGTAAATTCATTCCAAGTGGATACGCCTGACAAGCTCACTGGCTACAATACGTGAATTGCAACATGTGTCGTAAATTAATTAACTCAGAAGTTAATTAGCGAATTTTTGATTATTAGTTGAATATGTGTTTCTATTTCTCGTGCTACTAATGTCCGCCTCATCGAATAACCCAGCTCAATGATAAGAATTGTGCTACCTGCCACAGGCGATTTCTAAACACCCGGTGTACATATACATACGCGCTCCTCTAAGCTCTCGCATCCCCTCTCTACCTCTGCCACGTGACCTCCTTCCCACACTGTCCACACATACACTTGTTTCCCACTTTGACACCTCTAATGCCAACGCATAAGCAAAAAAAAAAAGTTCATTACAAGGTCTGCTTCCTGATCGCTAATCCTCCTCACTTTTTTGTCTGTGTGCAGCCATGAGCGCCATGGAGGGCAAGGAAGACATCTTCGCAGAACTTAAGGCCAAGTTCGTACCAACGTACAAGGTATGTCATCTGCCTCATAGCACCTGCAGCCGCTACGGGCACGCACAGTTCAGTTCACCCTTGCGCTGGTTATTAACAAATCTTGCTCTGACTTAAAGGCCGACTGCAACGGAATTTCACTTCGACTAAACTGGCTGTAAGTAGTATATATTTCTGAAGGAAGTGGTGGCCTGGAGCAGAGGTAGAACACCGGGCTTCTAATCTGAATGTCGTATAAGCTCGAATCCTCGTCAAGTTCACTACATTCTTCACGCTTGGAGTGGCACCTGACACCGACAAAAAAAATCCGAGAGCCAGTGGGGCTGTACTATAGTCCATATGCAGCTAAGTTAGGAAGGCCCACTATGCTTCAACAAAGACGCTCCCTCACCAGAACGGGAATTGACATCCCTGGTGCAGTATTCGGCCACTGCCTCCCTCATGACTCTTGCAATTAAACTGTGGCTTTCAGTCCGCGGCCACGGAGCTGACCAAGGCGGCGGTCAGACCTGCGACGCGGGCAGATGGTGCTCTCGATTCGGACAGGCCGTCACTGGAAACTGAACTGGGCAACGTGTAACACGCGAACCCTCTCTAGTGAAGCTAGCTTAGCAGGGCTGTTTGAGGAATCATCAGACATTGCTTGGGATATTATTCGCCTCAGGTTGGAACTTGCGAAGCCTGCACAGTGCTGACTAACGGTCACGTCCTCTGCTACAGTGGTCTTCTAAATAAGAGAGAACACCGGGTAGGATTTCTAATTCATAAAATATCACGGCACAACCCATCTATCAATGCCTGTCGACGGTAATGCGATTAGCATTCAATTCAAGCAGTGTGGCAACACACTATCTTGCTTAAGTCACGCTAATTTATACTTGGTAGTGATCTTTCCGAGACTTCCGTTGTTTCGGCTACATCCAACATACGCTGTCGCCGGTATCGCCCTACTTTGCTATAGCACTCGTTTGTCAAGGTCACCCGTAAGCATGACGGCATGCTAACGACTGTACGATGACGCAGTGACGGTGATGAGATAATAATGAGGGAATATTAAGTTCATGAAATGACAAAGGCGGTAAGACGACGGTGGTATGACGACGATGAGAAGACAATTCTGAAATGAAGATGGCATAATGACGAAAGCGTGTTGACGACCGCACGAAGGTATAATGGGATGACGACAACGAGCCTATGACAACGCCGGTGGGACGACGACTTTATGACGACAACCGCATGACGAATGCGTCTCGCCATTGTCTTCATACACTCGTCATTATTCCAGTGTCGTCATACTATTGTCACGCCATCGTCGTCATTGAGCCGTCGTCAGACAGTCCCTATATTATACATCCCTTGTCATACCGTCGTGCCGTTGTGATCGTGCAATCGTCGTCGCTCCAGCTTCGGCATGCCGACGTCGTCACGCTATATATATCGTTATCGCACAAGCTTCGTGATACAGTCATTGTCACGCCCGTGACGACATTCACTCGTGGTAAGCCTATTGTGTTCGTACGATTGCCGTGCTATCATCGTTGTCATACAACTAGTCGTCGTTATGCATTTTTTGTCATACCGTCCTCATGATGTACGTCGTCCCGGTCGTTCCATTCGTCATCGTTCTTGTCACTATACTGCTCGAATGCTAATCGTGCTGCCATCGACAGACATCTGGAGATCTGCCGTAATCTTTTTCCTGTAGGCGAGTGCGAGAAAGTCTGTGAGAAGGGCGTTTCATGTGAACAACACGTATATCGACCATACATGTTATCCGAATGCCCTGCTCTCTTTTGCAGCTCAGCTGCTGCTTCTGGATCCCAGCGCAGTGCTTCAACTTCTTCCTGGTGCCGCCCCACCTGCGCGTCGTGACGGTCGGCATCTGCTCGTTCGCGTGGGTCAACATCCTCTGCATCATGAAGCGCATGGTAAGCCTCTACGCACTGCACGCGCGCGCTTTTTCTTTTTTTTTTTTTTGAGTACAGTACTACATATACGAACCGTTTTATTACGCCGCCGCGCTTTATCGCAACTCTGGGAGATGTGTTCGCGCAAAAGCTGTGGAAGGAGCTGTTGGAGCTACACCCCTTAATTACAGGTCCTCAAAAAGGGAAGCACTGATACTATATGACTCTCTTTTGGCGGCTTCCGACTCCTATTCTACCCCAAAAGTAGTCACGAAGACGGGCCGCCACCTTACGCGTTCAGAAACCGGCTGCCATGCTATTAGAAGGTAGTGAGCTGGACGCCCCCAGGGACCTTAGTTTTGTTGTGAAGCTTTGCTTAGTGTTTATCGAAGGCTGTAGAAGCCCAACAGGAGCTAGTTCTTTAGTCTGTCAGTAATGATTTTAGTACTCAACGGTGGGCGTAAGAGGGATGCCACAGCGTGGAGCCTCAGCATGGAGCCTCAGCCTGCAAACAGTTAAGGGCATTTCTCTTCGCCAGGGCAACAAGTGCTTAGGAGCGGTGGTTGCCTTGACGACAAGTCCCCGTAGCTGCTGCCCTGACGAAGACATGGCCCTTTCAGCTGTTGTTGGTCAGGTGACAGAAAGATTTGTCTTCATCAGTACAACTGCTTGAAAGCAGTTATTGCCCTGACAGAAGACAA
Source organism: Dermacentor silvarum (assembly GCF_013339745.2). NCBI lineage: Eukaryota > Metazoa > Arthropoda > Arachnida > Ixodida > Ixodidae > Dermacentor > Dermacentor silvarum. The sequence goes on along the minus strand of NC_051158.1, from coordinate 46,464,287 downwards.
GACCATTGTCATTTGTTGCAGAGGTACCGTCGTCTGGTTGCAGTCCGAGGCTCCAGGCTGTGCCTTCCATTTTACGCCCACTGTCGATCACTTCGAGCCTTTTTTTTTTTCGAAGCCTATATATGTTTCTGCGAAACTCTCTGTTGCTTGAGTTCCCGAGGAGGGTTATTGTATATAGGGTAGGGTGCTTACAGCTAGGCAGCGATGCACCCGGCAAAGACGCAGCTGCAAAATATAGCGCGTGCCAACGAGTCTTTCTGTGAATGCTTGTTGACCTGGTCGTGGAAGCCATTCGCGCTGATTGGGTCGGTGCTCGTCAGATCGCCGAAGCTGAAGGAGCATTGTGCTTCGTCAGCACACTTCGGAGGGAGACCACCTGGAATCGGCAAGTGCTGATTAAAGCCACGACGAAGGAGCTCTAGTGTACGCCTTGAGCGAAACAGTTAACGGTGCGTGTGGACAGGCAAGTGGCTACTACTACAGTCGAACCCGGATATAACGAACCCACATATAACGAATTACTGCGTATAACGAAAAACAGTTAAATCACATTGAAAAACTTTCTGTAAAACTTTTTATTTTATCTATCGAATTACTTACATATCGAACTTTTTTGTGATCTCCTTCAGATTCGATATATCCGGGTTCGACTGTTCAAAGACGCGCTCTGCGGAAGAAATGAAAGCAAAGGCCCTGAACTGTAGCGCACATTTCCTATCATTGGACTCCGTGACATACATTCTTCGCAACTCCGTTTATTTCAGCGCAAAATTAGGCGATTTCCCCAGGCTTCCGTAGTTTAATCTCCGCAAGCGTTTGGCGAAAGTTCGACCGCAAGGAACAGTACCGCTGCATCGATCGACAGTCTTCGAACAAGGGACGTCTCCGAGCCGGTGCCAAGGTTTCAACAAGTGGACTTGTCTTCGACAGTGGGACAACCGGACATTCGTTATCGTGACAGACGGATTCCCTCTTTGAAATGTTGTCTCCACCCGGTGCGGTAGCATAGTGACTATGGCGTTGTACTGCTAAGCCCTAGGACGCGGGTTTGATCCAGGCTACGGTGGCCCCATTTCCCCGATGGGGGACAAATGCAAAAACGCTCGTTTAATTATATTTAGGTACCCGTTAAAGAACCTCCGATGGTTGAAATTAATCAGGAGTTCCCCAGTACGGCGTGCCACATAACATCCATGGTTCTGGTACGTAAAGCCGCAGAATTTAATATTCTTTAAACATAGGCTTCAGTTTGTGATATCTCTTGTTCGCCCACTGATGTTCACTTCAGCTTTCCGTATTCCTACATGTGAACCTCGGTCTTGTTTGGATAAGTACCGCTGCAAGCGCAATCAATGTGGGGCTTCGATCGGTATAAACCGATATACCGATCGGTTTATCGGTATACTTTTTTCACGCAACACTTAAAGTTCATTGTATATACGACTGTATGCTCGCTGTCTCTAGAGGCCTTGGTTGTTCGCATCCAGAACTTCAGCCCTTGTATTCACGCTAATATGTATATGGTGTCCCAGCTAACGCTAGCCAAGCTGTTAAAAGAATGGAAAGAAAAGATTAAAGAAAGACGGTGCAAAATACGATTATAAGACCTACGGTGTTCGGTAGTCAGACCTCTGGCGAACGAGCACCTACGTCTTATATACTCGTATCTTGCACTGTGTTAACTTTTTAAAGTCTTTTTTTTTAATTTAATCAGGCTGGCCAACGTTAGATGGGACCCACGCATTATTACCTTCCGAGTCTATAACGAACTGTAACAATTCTGTCTTTGAAAAGGTCCGTCTCTTTTGTTCTCCGATATACGCAGACCATTAAGACCCAAAAGGAGGACGCCTAGAGCGGCGACCATCGGGGGATTGACGTCACTACCGCTGACATCAAGCTGATCGCGCGTCCGGACGTGACGTCACCGCATCCGAGGGAAAAAAAAAAGAACCTTACAATGGAACGACGTCATGTCCGCAAGGAAAAAGACCGACAGTTTGTTACCGTGCCTCTAGTCGTCCGGGCGTCAATCAAAAGGCGCGTGTACCGCGGAGTGCCTTTCTTCGACCGAACTGTTATTTCTTTAACGGGTAACGTTCGTCGTCGCCGCAAAGAAAAAAAAAAAAAAAAAAAGAAGTGCCTACCGACTGAACGTTGACGCGCTTCAAGCGATATGTATAGCCTCGTTATGTACTCTACTCAGTTTTCGCGAAGCGTAGTGTCTTGGTGAAGTCGCCACTTTGGTGCTAACGTGAGAGGCTTGAGTTGGGATACTCGCGGATAACTTTCTGGGTGACGGTGAAAGAAAAGCCGCGTAAATGAAGCGCGTGACAGCATCTCCGCAATGTAGTCCCACAGACTCGTTTTGCGATTGCTTAAACTGGGGAGCAGGGAACATAAACATCTCGTTTACTACAGCACTCACAATAAAATTGGACATAAAATACACCCCGTGTTGTTAAATTTAAATTTAATTTTCTTCAGCTTTTGATATTCCGCGTTTTGGCAAATGCGACACCGTCGATCGCACGTAGTAAGGCTAAACTGATACCGTATCTGCTCAAAAAAAAAAGAAAGAAAAAAAAAAAAAACCAGAAAGCGCTGTTAGACGCGGCAGGACTAGTTGGCGCAGTAATACACGTGCTAAAGCTCCACCTCTTTAGCTTTCCAACTTCACTGCCACAGAAAGTTGTTCGCGAGTGTGCTTGACTGTTTGTCCTCTTTGTAAAGTGTGCTTGCAGTGTGCAGCAGGTTGGGGGAAAGAAGCTGCGACGTTTGTACTGACCTGTTGCAAGCACCGTAACTGCATTATTTTGCTCTGGCGTTATACAGTCATTTATATTGACAACCAGCCGAAATAGAAGCTTTTTGGGAGACTGTTTCTCGCGCATAGCCGCGACGTAAGAGCGGGATTGGACTTGGTCCTGTTTATGTGTCTCGGCGTATACAGATAGTGCAAACGCCATAAGTTTTCAACAGAGCTTGCAGGGCATTTTGGTTTCTAGATCACTCTGCGCCTTTATCAGCAGCCGTGCCTATTTGAACGCTACATAAGCTACATGATTTTTCCTTGTCATTATATCATTTTATTTGATTCTCTGTACAGCAGTGTTGTGACGTCTATATAGAGTATACAAGATGCCCGTGGTGAGCGGCTGGCGCACTCTCGTAGTTGTTAGGCTTAATGGACGCAATCCTAAACGATCGGGTTCATGCGCCGTCTGCTACCGTCACTAACGCGCTGCATCTGTAAATTATGGAACATGCTGTGTCATGCGCACGCGCACTCACTTACGTGATCTGCCAGAAGACTTTAGCAGACGACGCGGCAGCGGGATCAGGAACTTCATCCACTGAATCTACCACGAGAGTGCGCTTGCAGCTCGTGCAGAGTAAGGCTCAGTGCAGAGTGCTTTGCCTGTTTACCGGCCTGCACGTGATCCCGTGTTCTCGGTCATAAAATATCGTGACTGTACCACCCACGAAACCGTATCGTATACAGCCGGCGTCAAAAGTTTACGGGACGCGGGAGCTCGGATGATGATCTGGATAATTCCGCAACCTTGGACACGCATCCCGGAATTTAGACATCCAGCCTCGACGGGCACACGTGACCACTCAGCACAGTGATGCGCTAATTTAGTGGATGCAGGAAAAAAATGTAACCGTGCGGAAATGCAACTTTTTCACGAAACCCGCGTCCCACAATCTTTTGACACCGGCTGCATTTGTCTCTCATCTCTCTCTCTCTCTCCTGCCTTCGTGAGTGACGGTCTGTATGCTCAAAGTTAAAATGCATATCAGCAGAGTCTTTTGAAAGTTATCACATCATCAGGTGTTACTAACAAATAATACCTGAGTTTATCGGGGAGTGTTACCGCGGCTTATCAGTGGTGTCCATGTTCAGCGTCTCGACGTCGGATTGTTGGTGAATTAGTGCCACCTGCAGCTTAGTGGCAGGAGTTGCGTGTCGCGCGAGTCGATCGTTCTGTCAAGTTAAGGCAGTGGTTAACCATTGTGGAAGATTAACTTAAACATTTACGGCGTCTCATCTGTGCAATCTTGGTGGTCCTACTAGAGGCTACGAACTGCAGTGTGTCCGGCGAAGTCTGTTATAGAGCGGAGTGCATAGACAAAGGCATACGATCGAACCGCTGTCTTCAGTATATATATACATAGATGTGCCTTTGGCGATGCTTTACTTTTTAGTATACATTAGGATTAGGCTGTATATACTTAGGCGGCTAGTCCTATGACGTTTACTTATTGTAGATCAAGATTGGCGCTGTGGTTAACCTTCAGCACTTGTGAGGATGTCGTAGTCAAGCTTATTTCGGGTATATTAGTACCTTTGTACTCCGGGGTAGTTTTCACCTCTGCACGGCGTACAAATATTTGAGACTATATAAGCCTCTTTACGGCGTGTCTAACGTATTGCTCGTTTATATTTGTAAGCGTGAAAAGTTTTTAGCAAGAGTTTTCCGCTTGTTAAAGAAAGTAAGGCGCAGTGGTGTTTATTCCACCACACAAACCATTTCTAAAACTTCCGGGCTGGCTTTTTAGCAGTGCAAACGTATATGTCGGCCAACAGATTGTTAAAATGGTGACAATTTTAGCAATGCCCTCGCGTTTGTGCATTCTTGGCGATTATGTATATGTACAATGTGTTCCTGCAGCAGCAGGAACAGGGCACGAGATGCACCGATAACCATCATTTCAATTTAGGTGGTCGCTACATTTTAAGGCAAAGCTGGATACCAATTTGCATAAGAGTCAGTTATTGCTATATATAGTATACTACATAACAATAGCTCTAAATTTCACTGCCTGTAGCCAAGTGTATCGCGTCCCAAGTGTAGATAGTATCAAGTGCCTGTTACCGCAATGGCCATCCTTACAGAAATCTCTAAAACTTGAGCAGACTATTCTCACAAATAGCGCTGAACTTGGTACGACTAGCCGAAGTTGTATTAACAATATACCGACAAGCACGTGACCGTTGGTAGAGCTGAGTAAACGGCTGGCACATAGCAACTTCAGCTATGGGACAGAAAATGAAAGGGCGTAACGTTACGATACAAGAAGATGGTGGAGAAAGCAAAACGCGGGTGGCTGATGTTAAGCGGTTGAGATCAGGAGAAAGGAAGTGCATAGTTCGGCAAGTTTTGTCATTCGTGGTACAGATAACTGGCGGTACTCGACAGAAACAGAATGGCTGCTAAATGAAAGGGTGCATGTTGTCGAGAGCGGTAGAGAATTAGATGGTGTGGATAGACTGGGAAGTTTGCAGGCATGGTGTGGAGTTGGGCTGCTTAAAATAAAGGCTAGATCGATAGGAGAGGGTTTTTTTTTCTCCTAGGAGTGGACAGTAAAATGACCTGACGATAATGATGGCGGTTATTGTGGTGGTGGTGGTGATGATGATGATGATGATGATGATGATGATGATGATGATGATGATGATGATGTAACATTTCGAGTCAGTGTCACACCGGTTCTTGTCGCCCGTGCATTCGGCGTAGACGTACAGTGAGCGCCAATACTTTTTTCAAGTGCCTTTGCTTTGCCTCTGTAGTGCCTTTGCGTCGATTCTCGCGCCTCGTTTCGTGAGAAATCTGTTCTGTGGTAAGCACCGCCGGCCTTCTGCCGTGGCTCTTCCATTTTTATCCACTGCTAAGAAGTGCCTGTATATTGCCTTGTGTTATCTGATGATGAATACTGCTCGTACTGGTGCAACACAGTGCAACACGTATGTATCTAGTGCAACACATACAGGAATAGAAGGTTCACTCTGTGCTGAAATTGTAAGTGCTCTCCGGGGAAAAAAAAAAGTACGCTTTCGCAGAGTCTTTTGCTTTTGATTTTTCATTGTATTTGGTATGAGCAGCATCGAGTTCGCACAGTGCGAAAGAAGGCTTGATGTCTGAAAAGTCGGAAGTACATGCTGCCAAATTCGATCTCCACATTAGGGAAGGTTAGTGTTTCAACTTAGTGTTCCCGCAAAGAAGGGAACGCTAAGGGTCAGTATTATCGCTCCGAACGAGCAATATAGGACATGCAGGATAGTGCGGTTTCGCGAACGTGTTTTCAAAAGCTCGCAGTTCCGGTGAAGGGAAACTCCGGTTTGCGTATACGTAGCGGCAATCTGTCCTGTCACCAGTTTTCAGCGTTGCGCCTCATAAGCGTATCGTAAATTAAACGAATTGGCTTGCCTACGGAAATTCGAAATTTTTAATCTAGAAAGTTCTATAAAGCATTCTATTCGGTCGCAGTGCGCGCGAGTTTCTAAAAAAAAAATACCATCTCGGCTCTTAGCCGTTTTGGCTTAAGAACACGAGCCATATGAATATTAGTGCAATCAAAGCGTTTATCAGTTGTGGTGGGCGCGCGAAACACATTGCTTGTTACGTCCATTTCTTTTCTATAACTCCACGTCCTTCGCGATGTATATTCGTCACCATGCAACTTTACTAAAGCGCCAAGTTTGCAACACTTGTCGCGGAAAATCGTTGAAACAGTTTTAATCGGTGTTGTTCGTTACGGTACACTTTGGCTAGAAATATAACGTAATAGCGCGGAAGGGTGGTAAGCATCATTTGAATATAAACTCAAAAGTAAGTATATAAGCATATAACTTGAATCAATCAAAACAATATCTGCGGCTATGATTTTACCACTATACTTTGTTATCTAAAGCGTACAGCTATAGAAAGAGCTTCTCCTGAAAAAAAAAATATAGAAGGTGAGACATAAGTTCCCTTTACGGCCAAGGCTTTGAAACGAACGTTCCCAGTCTCACTGCATGAGAATGACTTGCAGAAAAGGAGTACAGGTGCCTCTATTCGAAAAAGCAACTGGCCGTCCCATTCTATTTTCTAGAGTTGTTTTACACCCCAAAGGGAGTATATGTTCTTAGGGACTGGGCAAAAGTATGTAGAGTAAACGTATGTACTCCATCAGGGAGCATACGAGAACTCTCGGAAATGGAGTTAAGTGAGGGGACAGTCAGTTACTCCTTCAAGGGGAGTGACCGGTACTATTTTTGTGGAACTTTCTTCACCTTATGGATTTCTGCAGAACTCCGTTTTGTAGAGGTCTTGTGCACCCCAACGTGGTGTCTATTACAAGCAAATGCGTAAACAGGGTGTTTCATTTTAGCGGCACCAAATTTTTAAAAACTGCCTGTAGCAGATAGCACAATTATAATCCTTGATCTAGACTACTCGATGAGGCGGCCATTACTTCCACGAGAAATCAAAACGCCTATTTGAATAATGACCACAATTACGCTAATTAACTTTTAAAATAATTGTTTTACAGCACATCTTTCAATCTACGAAATATCGCCGCTGAGTTCGCAAAGCGTATCCACTTGGAACGAATGCTCAGGACTGAACCAGTTTCGCGATATTAATTTTCAAAGTGTCCGACGAAATGCATGGGCGTTCCAGTTAACTTTTTGAGGAAGACGCTGTTTTATGCATTGAAGCACAAAGTTAACTGGAACGCCCATGCATTTCGTCGGACACTTTGAAAATTAATATCGCGAAACTGGTTCAGTCCTGAGCATTCGTTCCAAGTGGATACGCTTTGCGAACTCAGCGGCGATATTTCGTAGATTGAAAGATGTGCTGTAAAACAATTATTTTAAAAGTTAATTAGCGTAATTGTGGTCATTATTCAAATAGGCGTTTTGATTTCTCGTGGAAGTAATGGCCGCCTCATCGAGTAGTTTAGATCAAGGATTATAATTGTGCTATCTGCTACAGGAAATTTCAAAAAAATCTGGTGCAGCTAAAATGAAACACCCTGTATAATAGGCACCCTTCATCGTAGAGAGTACGAGACCTCTCGAAAATGAAGTCAAATATGATGGCACAGGGAGTTTATTCGATAAGGGACGCCGATATAGTACATACTCCCTTTCAAGTGAAACCTTACGTCTTGCGGATTTTGGCAAGACTAATTCGCTCATTCAACATTCCCTTTGCATCTAGTGTTCAAAATGTTTATCCTCTGCTGATTGGCTGTTGGCGGCAACTTTTTGGAACGAAGTGCTCCAAGTTCCTTGTAAATTCCGCCTTCAGGCTTCGGGGTTACTGTAGAGATACTTAGGGCTACTATACTTTTCAGAAAGATTGAGAGAAAACAAAATGGTTATATATTTTTTATTTTTTATTTGCGTATTCTTTACGGGCTCCTAATTGGAGTATTGTGTTAGGGGGACGATACATTGTTATTGTAAAAGATAAGAGTGCGTGAATACGGGCAAACAAAAAAACAAAGAAACAGGCGTTATAGAAAATGTTTCAATTAACCTCAGATTACGATCGATTTTGTTCTATTTCAGGGGCTTCCTTGCGATCTAAGGTACAATGCGGTAGTCCGAGGAAAAAAAGTAGGTAACTGGCGGAAACTTGGTCGCGTCAGTCCAGGATTACCTGCTGTTTACCTTCAGCTGGCAATTTTTGGGGATGCTTGTTTCGCTTTAGTGCTTAAGTTTACCGCATGGTGCGCGTGATTAAAGTTTCGAGCGTTGCACGAGGTTTCAACTATACGGAGAGTTATCTCCGACCCGTCATATAAGTATGTGCTGAGACTACCGATGTGTACCGTCGGGTTCGAGCTGTTACCCTCAGTCCGTTTAACTTTAACAGCTTTTTGTAGTGCAGAGTGTCAATAAAGACGTGTTCTACATCCCGCCTTATTTCTTGACGATTGGTGTTGTTCAGTGGCACGAACGTGTAGCGTAACCGTCTTGTCGTCGTCGGTGGTGTATCACGTACCGCGCCTGCGACGGGTGCGCGCTGTCTGATGTGGTTGTGTCCAGGGGCAAAGGCTGCACGGGCAAAAGTGCTTAGAGCTGCCAGTGATACGGGCAGTCCAGACTGAACATTTCTGTGTGGTTTCGCGTGAACACGAGGCATTACTCTGGTTTCAGCATGATGCAGACGTGGGGGGGGGGGGGGGGGGGTATTCTGTATGAGTCCACCTAGTGGACTGTCCATTTCGGCTGTCGCGATTGGCTCCACCTGCATGAGCGAGATGGAGCCAGCCAGTCTCCTCGCTCTTGCTGCTGGAGCCAGTCAGAGACAACCGAAATGGACAGTCCACTAGGTGGACTCTTACAGAATACCCCCCCCCCCCAACCTGCACGAGTTTATTGAACCACTCTAATATGCCCATTCACTCAAAAAAGAAGAAGACGAAGTATCGATTGCGATAGCAATCTTTAGTGGACAGCTATATACGAAGCAACGATAGTAGTTTCATCGGCCGTATAAGCTTGTAAACATAGGCATACTAACTAAATTAACAAGCATGGTGTCACGCGCGCACAACCAAACATGAACGCATCTCAATCAATCAATCAATCAATCAAAAGATTTTATTTTCAACATAATAGTTGGGGGTCACCTCAGGCGAAAAGCGGCAAAATGCAGCTTGAAGATGCCTGGGGGCCCGTACACAAGGCAGCATGCACAAAATGTATAGATAACATGCACAAAATACAGCATACATAACGAGCAAATGTGTTTGAGCTCAATGACATAAAATGCTAATAAACATAACCAATACATGCACTTAATACGCATCGGTGTTGCTAGAACGAAGAAACTTATAAATACATCATATATATATATATATATATATATATATATACAGCACATTAATAATTGGTAAAGAAGACAAATAATAATAATAAAGGTACTCAAAGATATCATGTGAAAAAAAAAACATGGCAATTAAGTAGAATGAAATGAAAGTGTAGGGGTAAGAAATGGATGGCAGCGCTTAGTACGGTTCTGAAATAAAGTATTCGCGCAACTGTTTTTTAGAAACGTTGTTAAAATCGATCCCGCGCTGCTGAGATTTGTTAAAAAAATATGGTACATTGAAAGTCCGTGAGTGCTTGCCATAAGATGTGCGCCATCGCGGTATCCAACCATCTCTCGTGGCCTCTAGTTCGAGGATCGCCTATTTGTTTTTCCAGCCTGGAATGACCGTTAAAATTTTTTTTGATTTTATTTGAAAAGAAAAACGCGTGCAGCAGGCGGTACTGATAAAGCAGCGTGGTGTTTATAATTTTATAGCGGAGATAGAATTCTCTGGTAGAATGGACGTACGAAACGTTAGGAACGCACCGCATCGCTTTCTTCTGCAGCAAAAATAATTCTGCGCAGATTTGTCAGCGTAGTTCTTCCCCACACAAGTGTGCAAAAGTTTACGCTAGCGTGAAACAGTGCCTTGTATATTTGCGTCTTGACCTTGCTAGGAAAGAAATGGCGGCACCGCGATAGCGCTCCCGTAGCTGAAGAAAGTGATTTGGCCCGATAGTCAATATGAGCTGTCCACGTCATATCAGCAGGAAAGATGACGCCTAGCGATTTGTGCTTTTGTACAACCTCGATTGGAGTCCCGCCAAGACACAGGTCTGCTGGTAGAAGGGCGTGTTTGTTTTTGGCCCTAAATAAGATGGCTTTAGTTTTACAAGCGTTGATCTTAAGAAAGTTATGATTCGACCACTTCCAAAGATCTGAAAGTGTTATTTGAGCTTTCATGAACACTTCATTTATCTCACGGCCGGTTGCGAACAGACTTGTGTCATCCGCGTACATTACAATGGAAATGTCGTTATTTGCTTGAGTAACATCGTTTGCGTACACATTAAAGAGAAGCGGTCCCAGGAGGCTTCCCTGTGGAACTCCTGAGTCAACATTTTTAAAAGAGGACATGCAATTATTAATCGTGGCACATTGCTGGCGATCATTCAAATAAGTCTCAAACAAGGAATAAGCGACTCCACGTACACCACAGCAGCTAGTACAATTTCTGTAAGAGAGCATTATCGTTTAAATAACCAAAGGCTTTTGTGTAATCTATAAAAACACCAAGAGTTACTTTGTTTTCTTCGATATTGCGAATAATAATTTCTTTCTGTGTTATTAAGACTGTTTCTGTTGATCTTCCCTGGCGAAATCCATGCTGGCAATCGGAAATGATGTTATGTTGGGTAAAGAAGTTGTTTAATCGGTAAAGAATGATTTTTTCAGGACCCTTCGAGAATACTGGGAGGATTGATATGGGTCTATAGTTAGTGAATTGGTTCCTTTCACCGCCTTTACATATAACAGTCACTTTTCCACGTTTCATCGCAGTTTTCACCACTCGACGACCGCGGAAACTCGCTGTCAAAGCGCTGGATTGAGGAAGCACGGCAGCAGCGAGCGAATTGACCTTCATCCCGCCGCTCGCATCAATGCGAACTAAGCGGCGAAAACACAGCGCAGGGAGGGAGGACTCTGCCCCCGCCGCAGGTGGCTTTCAAGCACGGTGAAAGAATTTCAACATACAACCGCCTGGGCGGAAGCGCGCGGCGTAGTACGCGGCCTCCTCCCTCCCTACCCTCCCCCAGGAGCCTTGCAGCTCAGCGAGCGCGCGCGGTCGCTCGGGCGGCGCAAAGTTACCCCCCCCTCGCCTCCTCTCCCCAACACTTCCTCCGGAGCGTTGAGCGCGACTGGAAGACGGCGCGATTCCTTCCCGCTTCGCTGTCTTGCTTGCGCGAGATGGAGCCGCGATCGCCGGCTCACCCTCGCCCGCTTTCACTCGCACATAGAGCATACAGCGCACGGCGACGATTTTAACGCGCGTGGACTTTATACGGAACCTCACGGCGACGGCGACGACAGAAATGCGCAGAGTAACTCGATGTTCTGCTTCCGTGCGCTAACTCTGTTAATCGCCTGCATTCCACCACCGTATGTTATCTGTTCGGTACGCGACTTGGCGTGGCACGCGTGCTAGCAGAGGCATAATGCGGGGGTGAAGGTGCATAACCGACCTAGTCAGCAAACGAATCCCACGAGAACAGCATCGGTGGTTCTCGAGAACCGCATCCTACCGAGAAACGCAGCATGATGTCACCGGTCCTTAATTTGACTGCCCGCAGTACGGTAAAAGCGGGGCGGGGCCTTCACGGGTGATATCAATTACTCGGAGGGAGCCTTCACTGGAGCGGGAAGTGTGTGTGTGTGTGTGGGGGGGGGGGCGAGGAGGTGGTGGTATGAACACCATCTTATGGGATAGGGAAGGGCCAATATTTTTAGAACAGCGTTACGCAAAATTCGCCCGATGCCTGGCGGCGCCCGTCGCGAAGTTACATCGGTCATAAACGCTCCCATATACTAAAATACGTCGGATGATAGCTACTTTAGGAAGTGGTTGGAAATAACAAAATTGGTTCGAACCACGTGAACGAGACGTATACTTTACTACTTCAGTGAAGTATTGTGATGGAGTGTCAGTGAATATGTCAATGTTACATAATTTCATTTCTGGGGGCTTTCAGGCTGCATAGAAATTTGAGATCGTAGGATGATGATTTGGTACACTTTCTAGTGAGTGCTTGTAATTACAGACTATAATTAAATTTGCCCTAGTGTGTGCAGTCACTGATTCAGGCGTCCTCCGCGGCCCGACACTGGCGGCTTTCTTTTGGGGGCAACTGTCCTATTGAAAAAGCCCGCGCCATGAAATTCCTTCGAAATGCTATGGGCACAACAAAACCCTGAAAGGGGAGTCTGGGGCACTCATACGGCGGCAATATCCCATGCAGACCCGAGGTTGCATATACCATGCAGACCGAATATCCCGAGGGTATGCTTGTATGTATTTGTACGTAGCCAAGATCGTTCTTGGCTACGTGAAAGGTTTTCACCGACACACACACCAGGTATTTATACAACTCCCTCCCCCCCCAACACCCCCCCCCCCCCCCCCAGAATGATCGCGACCGACATCCCCCCCCCCCCAAAAATTATTCCAGACCCCTCCCCCTTCCCCTCTTGCAGACAGGCACTCATCCTGGAAAAAAAAATTACGCTGATCTTATGCACTGTGGCAATAGCTTTACGAAATCTTTACTCTTTGCGTAGGTGGACACTACGTGGCCCTGATTTTGTGGGAAAATTTTTATGTTCAGCGCGCAGACGACAGTGCTGCACATGCAGGGAGCGCAGAAACCTTGACGTCGCGGCAAACGCAATACGCGTCCGTGTATTTTCGTCTATGCAACTGCCGGCGCCCAGAGTTGCGCGCCGTGCTATAATCATGGTTAACGGACATCTAGAGGCATTTCACCGTCGTCACGCGCATACCTATGTTCGGCCGTACACGCTCCGTCGCACTGGATCGCTGCTTCTATTTGCCGCTATCAACGCAACTAGATCTACCCATCGAAGCTCCCCAAGGAATTCTTCACTTTAAATATTGACCAGCTCGAGCGTCCGCGGCCACAATCAAACACCTGTTGTGGACATGGCCTGGGGCGGTATTCTGTAAGAGTCTACCTAGTGGACTGTCCATTTCGGCGACCGTTGATTCGCTGCTGCTTGACGTGCAGGAAGGAGACTGGCTGGCACCTTCCTGTACGTCAAGCAGCAGCGAATCAACGGTCGCAGAAATGGCGAAACGGACAGTCCACTAGGTAGACTCTTACAGAATACCGCCCCTGGTCTAAATCAGATACGACGGCGCTACCTGCAAACAGTGGGTCTTCATCCCACGAGACCACCGGACACTATGATTCATGGCTCTATGGGATCGACCATCGAGCTTTATTGATGTTCATCGCCAAAACCGGCCTACATTTGTATATTTAGTAGTTTATGCCGTTGGGTGAACTTTCGAAAAAAAAAAGAGAAGATTAAAGAGATGTATGCAAAAATGCCGGAATGAAAAACGTGTATAGCGTACCCGAATAAATCAAGCAGGCTAGGTGACTGCGTGTCACCGCCTCCATCCAAAGGGGATGCAAATAAATCATGATTGGGATGCCGTGCTTGTTAATTAAAAATTTAATTATGGGGTTTTACGTGCCAAAACCACGATCTGATTATGAGGCACGCCGTAGTGGGGGACTCCGGAAATTTGGACCACCTGGGGTTCTTTAACGTGCACCTAAATCTAAGTACACGGGTGTTTTCGCATTTCGCCCCCATCGAAATGCGTGCTTGTATCCATAGAGTTGCTCACTATATATGCTTGCATCTGACGACTGGGACGCCCCAGAGCGGCAGTGACCAAGCGTGTCATGCCTATTTATACAGGTGTCACTATCATTAAACGGGGATTGTACGAAGGGTTCTTCGACTGTACACTTGGCCTTCCTTCCATGTCGTCGGCCGACGGCCTGCGGCGCAATCCAGCTTGTTCTGCGGCGGCGCCTCCGCCGCCGCTCGGGCCGCCGTCGACGAGGCGAAAAAGGACTTCTACTGCTGCTGGCACTACTTCCGAACCTTACCACTGCTACAGTACTACTGCTTCGGATGATGCTTCTGCGATGAACGCCAGGGACGTTGCTGCTACTGAGCAATGCGTTTTTTTAGGAGGCATTGCTACTGATCGAGACGTATCCCTGTTCTACTACTGCTGCTGCGACGCGTCCATGTTGAAGCCCACGCTGTCTATGAAGAGCCTCGTCTGGTCCATTATACTACTGCGACGACTTGCACTACGGACTTCAGACGCTACTACGGCAACGCGTCCCCACTTCCTGCGACCGCGTCTTCGGACTTGGAACGGCTCGGACGCTACCCGAACGCTGCTGCTGCGACGCGTCCGCTACATGCACGGACCCCAGGTATGCCTCGTCTGCTGCGACGCTCCTGCGGATACCCGTGTGTGTCCATTCCTACTATTGCTTCGGACCACGGACGCTGAACGCTGCAGCGCATTTTATCGATGCATGACGTGAGCTTAGACGCTGCCAAGACATAGACTGCTCGGACTGCCGAGGCCTAGGACACTGCGATCTTACCTGCGTTTCAGTGTACTCCTACTCAGACGACGACCATGCTTTGTGGAATTCCGCCGCCGCCTTTTCTGCAGACGCCGGGTCCGCCCCCCATACCGTGGGCGAAGTGGCGTCGCGTTTTCCAAGTCTAAGTGGAACGGGCCGGAGACACCACTCCCGATTTCAAAAAGGATGCTTCTGATCGCCCTGGAGGTTCAGGGCCTGCATACATATTTCGAGCTCCAAGAGCCCCAGACGCACGCGGGGAAGACCAAACATTCATCAATCGGGGAGTCCACGGACGTGTACGAGGAGACGCTAAATATGCTGGAGCGACACTTCGCAACGACATTCAATGAACCGCCAGCAGAGGAGGAGGAGGAGCAGAATGGTCAGAACTCGGGGCAATATTTACAGCATCGTATCGTGCCACGGGTCAAGGGCTGTGACATGCGCGCCGCGTAGTCTTGATACCTGTGTCTACTCTTCGGTGCACGTTATGGCGCCTTCTCGCAAGGTACCAACCCTCTAGTGCGTGTTGCTAAAAAGTGAGCTCCCATGGAGCTTCCGCTGTGACTGTGCTGCGTGTGCCGCGCAAGCCTGTGTCTTTCCTCTTCCTGTGCGGGGAGCCAGACGACTTTTCTCGCGGTGGCGCCACCCCTTGCAAACCTGTTCCCAACCTTTGTCGCGTCCAGCCATTGTTCGCCCCACGATCGACCCCGGCAAACGTCGCGGTCGTAACTAGCCTGCTTCCACGTGAATCCTCTGGAGCAATAAACGTTGCTGCGCTTATTCTGCCGTGTGTTGTCGTGTTTCTTCTTGTCCTGGTACTGCCGAATCCCGGCCGTGTACATGCAAGGCGAGCAAAGGGGAGCTGGCCGTCAAGGTTAAGCCTTACGCACGAAGACGGCTTGGGAGAACCCTAGACTACAAGGCCATGCATTTACACTAATACAACTGACTTTGCCAAAACAAAACCCTGGCTAAATGTTGGAAACCTGTTGGAAGAAACTCAAAGTTGGCCCGATTGGTTGTTACTCACTTCTCACGTTTCATCGGGTTTGAGAACTTCTACGGGCGGCAGCTTGCTGTGTCCCCAAGCACGGGCCCTTCCTCGAGCGCTGCGAGCGTGAACAAGGGCCATTCATCGGACGCAGATCACTTTATGACACGTATCAGCGAACTATAAAAAGAAAGGTGCACCCCGACTCGCAAACGGTTTTTATCCCAAGACACACCCACCAGGCAACCTTACAGGTTTCAGCCTCGTCCTGTCTGTGCAGTAGATCCGTATTTAGCTTCTGAAAGCACGACATACTACTGTGAGATGCTATATGGTATACCACAACACAGGGGACTCACAGGGGACCCTGATCATGAGAAATAAATTTACAGAAGAATAAAATTGTGTTGGAGTGCATACGGCAGGCATTGCCAAATCCTGACTGGGAGCTTACCACTGTCGTTGAAAAGTGTACAATCATTGCATTCTACCGGTGCTAACATATGGGGCAGAAACTTGGAGCTTAACAAAAAAGCTCGATAACAAGTTTAGGACCGCACAACGAGCGATGGAACGGAAAATCTTAGGAGTAACGTTAAGAGACAGGAAGAGAGCGGTGTGGATCAGAGAACAAACGGGGGTAGCCGATCTTCTAGTTGACATTAAGCGGAAGAAATGGAGCTGGGCAGGCCATGTAATGCGTAGGATGGATAACCGGTGGACCATTAGGGTTACAGAATGGTACCAAGAGAGGGGAAGCGCAGTCGAGGACGGCAGAAAACCAGGTGGGATGATGAAGTTAGGAAATTTGCAGGCGCAAGTTGGAATACGCTAGCGCAAGACAGGGGTAATTGGAGATCTCAGGGAGAGGCCTTCGTCCTGCAGTGGACATAAATATAGGCTGATGATGATGATACCGCAACACGAGTCGCAGGGTGGAGTTGCCTGTAAAGGTCGAAAAGAGTCCAGTATATAGTACTTGTAGCAGTGAAGCAACGTCGCGAACAAGTGTTTGCACCTTTCAGAGAGGCGCCGCGCTACCCACAAACACTTCTTTTGTTTTAACGTCCGGCTCGCTTGAAAGGCTATTTGTCTTTAAAATATTCAATCTGATGCGGCTCACTTGGCAGAGTGGACGTTTACATGGACGGCGCAACTATATCCTCGATTTTGTTGCTGAAATCCTTGAGACCGATCTAAATAAAATGACCGGCAGCTTCCACGAAACAGCTCGATTTGACGCTGCAAAACAGGAACATGGGCCCAGCACCACGCGAAAGATTCGCCGTGAATCTTCCCCCATGGCAAATCTGGATGTCGTAGCCATTTTTTTTTATTTAGACAGTGTTGCCAGTTCAAGTAAAGCATTCTCGAGTTGCCAATACAGCCAACGCCAGGAGGCGCTGATACAGCCCATACCTACACCAATGCCTCCTTCCATTGCCTACACCTATTGACCCTTTTCGACCCTTTTCGCGGAGCAGTTTGTTTTAGAGAAACGAGATGGCGCTCACGGCGGCGCGCCATTAAAGGACTTTACGCGCCATACGACCACGCACGAATACGAAACCGTTAGCGCTTCTACCTTGCTTCTGTGCGATCAGCTGTCGGAAATGCAACTGAGTTTTCGCTAACACACTGTGCTCCAATCATGCTAGAGTGAATCATGTGGATTGAAGACGTGTACAATAGTTGGCTGCAAAAATAGTGACTGGCATGTTAACAAATAGAATTAATCTTTGTGGCCAAGTTCGCGGACCGCTGCTGCAACTGTCCGAACGTGTCACCGGCACTTCGTGATGTACGGCTTTCCTCGAGGATACAGAAATTTGCTCATCCGCCAGCCTTGTATCCCTAACCTTCAAAGAAAGGGCTTCATCCCCAGAACGTCGGCAAGAGTGAGTACCACTCGTTAACAATGACAAAGGAAGTAGCGCCGCCTCCTGTCGTAGTAAGTTTCGCGCACATTATCTATACACATCTGTCCCAAATGGCAGGAAAACTTACGCCCACTCTATCAGCCGACGTATCAAGAATAAGTGAATGGGCGCACACTTGAATATATGCGCACTGTATACGCACAATAAATGACGGACTACACCTATGGCGCACGAATGGTCGAAGCTGAATGTTTCGTGACGGTCCACAAGAGTAAGCGAGTTACTAGCTGTAATATATATTTGCTACAAGGTATTACAATGTACAAAACAGCTACGTTTCAAGCCTTGTGCGCAGCAAGAACAAATCTATCGGAACTGAGCACACCCGCGATCGATTAGGCAGAAAATGATCAGATAGTGGCCGCACCGAGGAACTTTACTGAGTCAGGAAATGGCAAGCCACTGCTTCAAAATATTTGCCGAATAAAGAACAAAGAGCAAAGCACACTAATCCTGACTGAATTCATAATCGGAAAGCTTGGATAGCTTGGAATACATATTTATCCCCGCTTTTAGAACAAGCACCATATATGCTGCTTGCGCCGTTTGGGCATAGCTTAATCAGGTCCGAAAGCGCTTTTGCATGTTCTCTAAAGCTGCGATCAAAGCTTCGTGTTGTCCACGTAGTCACAGACTACGATATCTCCGAAAACAGAGGTTTTCTAAGCCGCGCCGGCGTCATACACTTCCACTGTAAACAAGGAGGCAACGGAGGCAGTTGAGGCAAGCAATGGACGCGTCACCACGTGATCAAACATGGCAGCGCCCACGAGATCGCCGCGAAAAGGGTCAATAGCAACAACTTTCTGTGGCAGTGCAGCGAAGGCTACGTGGGCGGAGCCTATGCACACGTATTACTGCGCCAAATAGTGCGAACCTTTCGCTCGAGGTTTCGGTTTTCGGTTTCGGTTTTCGGGTGCGCCAGCGCTTTCCCCAAATGGGCGTTTTCGATTACTGCTTTCGTGCACGCATTAGCTTTGTTAAGGCACTGTAAACATTAATCATACGTATATCGCATTATATTTATAGGAAAGCTGAAATATACAATTTGTATATCAATAATTAAAAATCGCTTATTTCGCGAGCAACCATAAACATTAAGAAATCGCCGTTGTAGCTACGTACGAACTCCAATTTCAGTTAAACTCTTCTGCAAAATACACTACTTCTGTAGTTTTGGAAACTGCCTCCGACTATGCGCTTTGGCGCACATTCTATATATAAAACGCGCGGCATGCCGCGCTGCGACATGCTATGCGATGAGTTTCATTGCAAGGAGCGAAATCAACGTTTTTTTATTTATACAGACTTTCTTTCCAGATGATTGCAGCATTCCAGAACTGTTCGTAACTATTTCCACAACTGTTATGTCTGCCATCGAAATGCACATGTCCTGCACCCACCACGACTGCTTAGCAGCTACGCACTGCCAAGCGCAAGCTTGCGGGTTCGATCATTGCGGCCAAATTTCCATGTGGGCAAAATGTAAAAGCGCCCATACATTAAATTTTGGTGCACGTCAAAGTGCTTGGTTAAGCCTAAGGGAAGCTTTCAATTTCAAAAGGAAAAACAAAGTTGTAAACATTGTTCCAGGGTGGAGCGCTACGCTGTTCCTTGGGATCGTATACTGTGGTTGTGGCACGTGAAACCTCACAGTCAATTATTCCATATGCCGCATGATTTGTAAAAGCTTGAGGCAGAAGGCCCAAGGACAAAACACAATGTGGCGGAGGCTTCTGCGACCATGCCCGAATTCACAGCGGCTCTTCCATTCCACTCATCTCACTGTCACTCGCATCACTCTCGCTTCTCGCATCTGATGCGAGTGAAATTTCAAGCCTGTCGAGGCTTGCGTCAATGATGCCGTCACGCTGCCAGAATTTCTCTTCGATCCTCCGAACATGAGAACACGCCCTATATGCCACTTGTCTGCCGTACCAACATTGATGCTTTGCTGCAGCAACTTTTCGACAGCTAAAAGGGTGAATGTGGTATTGTTAGCCCGCTACATAACCTTTCACCTGGCTCCAAATCAGTTCGATCGGATTCAACCCGCAGTGGTATGGAGGAAGCCTCACGACGTCGTGACCGGCAGCCTTAGCAACCACATCCACGCGATTAGCCGAAAACATCTTGTGTTGGTCGACGAGCTCCAGCAACTCTGGCTTTAATTGACCCTGAGAAAACGCGATGCCTTTTTCGGTTAGCCAAGACTGAATGTCAACCTTTCGTGTTGATGCTGTCGGAACTTTCTCGAGGTGAACGCTGTGGTAGGGTACATTGTACATTATACTATAACGCTACGAGGTTTGATGTTTGGTGGAAGCTGCTCAGAGAACCACTTCTCGAACCGTGGCCCATCCATTTATTTGTGGTAGTCAGCGGCTCATTTCGCTGCTCGCAAAACGAGGCAAGCACCATTTATGAATGCATGGCTTCAGAACGGCGCAAAAGGAAGACGACAGACGAAAGAACACACGAACACAAGCGCCGACTCACAACTAAGGTTTATTCCACATCACAGACCAGATTTATACACACACGTGACCACACACAACGTAAAAAGAACAAAAAAAAACCTGTATCAGCTGTCCCTCTATTGCGCTACAGGATAAAGAAATCCTGTACCTGAATGGTTAACGTGTTCTGGTTTTTTGGTTCTTTTTACGTTGTGTGTGGCCACGTGTGTGTATAAATCTGCTCTGTGATGTGGAATAAACCTTAGTTGTGAGTCGGCGCTTGTGTTCGTGTGTTCTTTCGTCTGTCGTCTTCCTTGTTGCGCCGTTCTGAAGCCATGCATCCGTACCAACTCGCCCAATTGTCAGTGCTACCATTTATGAAGCCATTCTCGCTACCGGCGTGCAATGGGATCAGCCTGCCACTTTTGCCGCTGGGTGCGCGAAGGCCTGTTGTCAAACCTTCCCTAAAGGCATCCTCGCGTGTAACGTCGTTCACGTCCTCCCAGACCTTTTCCTTTGTATGTCCCTCGTTGACCCAAGTTTCGTCAAGGTAGTACATGTGCCTGCAAAAAGAAACAAACAACGAAAAGAACTGACGCATGTCGCCAGGCATGCACAGCTCGCAATTTCTCAAGACAGGCGAAGAATTGAGTGAATTTGTACTGCTCAGCTATTATGTGATCAAGCAATATCCAGGCACCGCACGTTCGGCAGACGCGATAAGCGAAACATATTATTCTGCGCAGCGTACAAACGCTGGCCAGGTGATTCGCGTGAGCTGAACAGCGGGCATCAAATTGTGGTGATGCACGACATGCGGCAAAAAAACTTGGGAGGACGCTTAAGCTTCGCTTGTAAGAGTGGAACGCGATATATCACTCAAAGATCCCCGACTGCTACTCATGGTTCCCGACGACTGAAGCTTATGCAACCGTAATGGTTTACTGGCAAACACTGGCGGCGAACGCTATGCACGTAGGCAAGCTTTCTGGAAACGCGGCCTCTTGCGTGGGCCGATCCCGGAGATAGTGCACAACCGCGCCAAAGAATTAAATTACATCATTTTCAGGTTTCCATATTTGTTTCGCACTTTTAATATTTCAGTCTGAGAAGATTTAACATAAAATGCACGCGCTGTGGGTGTTTTGTTTCATGAGACTTGTTTGTGCATTGTCATTCTCAACATTCCGAGTAATAGCTTTGCCAAGAATGCAAGACAATTGAGGTATGAGGAACATTAATGATATAATGGTGTGGCATACCTAAACGTGGTTGGCGATTATTTTCTCGGCCGCCGGCGCCAATGCCGACGCCGGATTTTCTGCGACAAGGGGCCTTAAACGCTATCGCGTTAAAATGCCACCACTTGCAACGCTAACCTTAATGTCTGTTCCGCGAGGATAAACAACGCACCGACCTGCCAAGCAACAACGCTTGCGTTTGTGTACACGGCGCTTTTGTGAGCAGGGAAAGCTTGGGCGCTACCACTTTGTTGCGATAGCAATTATATGGACACTCCAAGCGGATTTCTGAACGTCGCCTCCCCTCATCTAAACGTCGCCTCCCCTCCCCAAGCGTAGGGGATGCGACGTTTAGATGAGGCACCAAATGCGTATTTATATAAAAACGTTGCAAGACTTCCGACGCTGTTCGACGAGTGTCCCGTTCTGATCTCGTCGAAAACCTCCGAGCCACCCCCAGAGGCAGCGGCAACAGTCACCAACGCCGCGTGCGTTCAGTGTGAACGCGGGCAAAACGTCGACGGCGTCGACAACAGTTCTGCGCGTTGCTGGTGTCTTTACTCTACTAAAAAAAAAAAAAAACTGCTATCCTTACTCCTAATTTGCTATCGCGATTGATGCTTCACATTTCGGGTGAAACTGGGACATTTTTTTTTTTATACTAACAATTATAGCGAAACGCAGTTCGCGTCTATTGCGTCCCGAAAAAAAAATATATTTTACGGAACAATTAAAGGTTCAGGTTTACGGGGTGATAAAAAATCAGTTATTCGTCCATACACTATAAAACTTGCAAAAAGGGTCGTTCATCGTACGTACATACCGCTTTTGGGTGCGAAGTTCCCGGATGTATACGCAGGTACATGCCGCCGCCGCAAGATATCGTTTCTGTCGAGGAGAGCAGAGTTTATCTTCCGTTTGCGAAAAGAAAAGCCATTGTCATTGAGCAGCCTTTGCGCATTGTACGCACACACATTTTAGGCACGTCCATGCCACCATATATCACTGGTCACATCTCGAGCAAGTTTTACGGCTGTCGGAATTTCATTTCGCAGGCAATGCGGTGCACTTTTTCTTCGTTGAGAGGCGAAGGAGAAACTGTCGTGAAGTCGAGTCTGGTTCTTCAGGTTCTGGAATTGGTGTCGGCGGCTGGGAGACGCGGCAGTTTGCGCTTCGGCGGTGACTTCAAGGTGCCACACTCTACGTCGCGCTGAATCCGGTACACACTGGGTTCCCAGTCAGCTCGCTCACCTTCCGACATGCGTCTGTGATCGGCAGCTGCGGGTCGCTTTTGCATACTTGCGCGTAACACACTACTTTCTTGGCCTGCGCGGAAGGGTCACGGAACGCTGTGGACGTGCGTCGGCAGCCGACGCTGACGTGCTGCAACACGGGGACGTCGTATTCGTTCAAAGGTGGTGGAAAAGAGATACGGACGCCAGAAAACCGCCAATGCCTCCTTTAAAAGTTTTTTTTTTTTTTTTTTTTTTTTTTAGGAGGCGTTGAAACCACAAAGCCTGGTATAGCCTGAAACGAAATTCCTTCGACACGTACGGCAACGTTTTTCTTGATTATCAAATTATTAACTTGCATTAAAAACTGCAAATTACTGTAACATATTTATTTAACCTGCTTAGCGTAAAGATTATTTCGGTAGAGAACTAAATGCAGGGGCGTAGCAAAACAGGTGCGATTCGGCTCCGTAGCCTTGGCTGCACTGCCACAGAAAGTTGTCGCCAGCTTTTTATATATTTTTTTTTTATAGTAGCTGTTGGAACCCTGTGGATACATAAATAGCTGGGCACAAGAGGGTGCGTGAAGTACCGTAAACATGCTAACGCATTAAAAAATACTCCGACAATTATTATTATTATTATTATTATTATTATTATTATTATTATTATTATTATTATTATTATTATTATTATTATTAAATCATTTCCAAAACCACGCAATTGTTGGCCCATCCCCCATTACCAGTGCATCCCGTGTTTAACGCTCATCATCATCACATCTACCGAAGATAGAAAAGAACAATGTTCGTCGACATGGCGGTGTTGCTGCAGCTGCTCGTGCTAAGCTTTCTACATAAATCTTGGTCCATACCAGTGAATTGCAACGACCTGGAGTTCACGGCTACCCCCGGATACGTGCAGGATCTGAACACCAAGGCAACCGTTACTGCGACCTCATCAGGAGACACGCTCACGTGCCGTGTCACAGCGCCAACTCCTACGAAAATCGCCGCTGTTATCGCAGTTGTCGTCAAACCCACAAGCGTTACAACTAAAAAGTTACAGTCACCGGTTCACCTGAAGGGCACCTTTACCGTAACTCCTCCTCTGGAATCTGCTCAGTGTTCAGCAACTGCCGATAATTATCACGTGAAAAGCAATACGGACGTGGACCAAACTGAGGTCTCGTTCTCCTGGAAGGCTCATGATTCTTTCTTTGCAAGTGCGAACAGAGAAGTTCAAGTGTTTGCCGTGATATGCATAAAGAAAGGAACCCCAGCGACAACAACATGCTCCGCCATAAGCGAGTCGCAGAAAGTGACTTTGACAAACGGTGCTCTGGCCACCGCCATACCAGTGAATTGCAACGACCTGGAGTTCACGGCTACCCCCGGATACGTGCAGGATCTGAACACCAAGGCAACCGTTACTGCGACCTCATCAGGAGACACGCTCACGTGCCGTGTCACAGCGCCAACTCCTACGAAAATCGCCGCTGTTATCGCAGTTGTCGTCAAACCCACAAGCGTTACAACTAAAAAGTTACAGTCACCGGTTCACCTGAAGGGCACCTTTACCGTAACTCCTCCTCTGGAATCTGCTCAGTGTTCAGCAACTGCCGATAATTATCACGTGAAAAGCAATACGGACGTGGACCAAACTGAGGTCTCGTTCTCCTGGAAGGCTCATGATTCTTTCTTTGCAAGTGCGAACAGAGAAGTTCAAGTGTTTGCCGTGATATGCATAAAGAAAGGAACCCCAGCGACAACAACATGCTCCGCCATAAGCGAGTCGCAGAAAGTGACTTTGACAAACGGTGCTCTGGCCACCGCCATACCAGTGAATTGCAACGACCTGGAGTTCACGGCTACCCCCGGATACGTGCAGGATCTGAACACCAAGGCAACCGTTACTGCGACCTCATCAGGAGACACGCTCACGTGCCGTGTCACAGCGCCAACTCCTACGAAAATCGCCGCTGTTATCGCAGTTGTCGTCAAACCCACAAGCGTTACAACTAAAAAGTTACAGTCACCGGTTCACCTGAAGGGCACCTTTACCGTAACTCCTCCTCTGGAATCTGCTCAGTGTTCAGCAACTGCCGATAATTATCACGTGAAAAGCAATACGGACGTGGACCAAACTGAGGTCTCGTTCTCCTGGAAGGCTCATGATTCTTTCTTTGCAAGTGCGAACAGAGAAGTTCAAGTGTTTGCCGTGATATGCATAAAGAAAGGAACCCCAGCGACAACAACATGCTCCGCCATAAGCGAGTCGCAGAAAGTGACTTTGACAAACGGTGCTCTGGCCACCGCCATACCAGTGAATTGCAACGACCTGGAGTTCACGGCTACCCCCGGATACGTGCAGGATCTGAACACCAAGGCAACCGTTACTGCGACCTCATCAGGAGACACGCTCACGTGCCGTGTCACAGCGCCAACTCCTACGAAAATCGCCGCTGTTATCGCAGTTGTCGTCAAACCCACAAGCGTTACAACTAAAAAGTTACAGTCACCGGTTCACCTGAAGGGCACCTTTACCGTAACTCCTCCTCTGGAATCTGCTCAGTGTTCAGCAACTGCCGATAATTATCACGTGAAAAGCAATACGGACGTGGACCAAACTGAGGTCTCGTTCTCCTGGAAGGCTCATGATTCTTTCTTTGCAAGTGCGAACAGAGAAGTTCAAGTGTTTGCCGTGATATGCATAAAGAAAGGAACCCCAGCGACAACAACATGCTCCGCCATAAGCGAGTCGCAGAAAGTGACTTTGACAAACGGTGCTCTGGCCACCGCCATACCAGTGAATTGCAACGACCTGGAGTTCACGGCTACCCCCGGATACGTGCAGGATCTGAACACCAAGGCAACCGTTACTGCGACCTCATCAGGAGACACGCTCACGTGCCGTGTCACAGCGCCAACTCCTACGAAAATCGCCGCTGTTATCGCAGTTGTCGTCAAACCCACAAGCGTTACAACTAAAAAGTTACAGTCACCGGTTCACCTGAAGGGCACCTTTACCGTAACTCCTCCTCTGGAATCTGCTCAGTGTTCAGCAACTGCCGATAATTATCACGTGAAAAGCAATACGGACGTGGACCAAACTGAGGTCTCGTTCTCCTGGAAGGCTCATGATTCTTTCTTTGCAAGTGCGAACAGAGAAGTTCAAGTGTTTGCCGTGATATGCATAAAGAAAGGAACCCCAGCGACAACAACATGCTCCGCCATAAGCGAGTCGCAGAAAGTGACTTTGACAAACGGTGCTCTGGCCACCGCCATACCAGTGAATTGCAACGACCTGGAGTTCACGGCTACCCCCGGATACGTGCAGGATCTGAACACCAAGGCAACCGTTACTGCGACCTCATCAGGAGACACGCTCACGTGCCGTGTCACAGCGCCAACTCCTACGAAAATCGCCGCTGTTATCGCAGTTGTCGTCAAACCCACAAGCGTTACAACTAAAAAGTTACAGTCACCGGTTCACCTGAAGGGCACCTTTACCGTAACTCCTCCTCTGGAATCTGCTCAGTGTTCAGCAACTGCCGATAATTATCACGTGAAAAGCAATACGGACGTGGACCAAACTGAGGTCTCGTTCTCCTGGAAGGCTCATGATTCTTTCTTTGCAAGTGCGAACAGAGAAGTTCAAGTGTTTGCCGTGATATGCATAAAGAAAGGAACCCCAGCGACAACAACATGCTCCGCCATAAGCGAGTCGCAGAAAGTGACTTTGACAAACGGTGCTCTGGCCACCGCCATACCAGTGAATTGCAACGACCTGGAGTTCACGGCTACCCCCGGATACGTGCAGGATCTGAACACCAAGGCAACCGTTACTGCGACCTCATCAGGAGACACGCTCACGTGCCGTGTCACAGCGCCAACTCCTACGAAAATCGCCGCTGTTATCGCAGTTGTCGTCAAACCCACAAGCGTTACAACTAAAAAGTTACAGTCACCGGTTCACCTGAAGGGCACCTTTATCGTAACTCCTCCTCTGGAATCTGCTCAGTGTTCAGCAACTGCCGATAATTATCACGTGAAAAGCAATACGGACGTGGCCCAAACTGAGGTCTCGTTCTCCTGGAAGGCTCATGATTCTTTCTTTGCAAGTGCGAACAGAGAAGTTCAAGTGTTTGCCGTGATATGCATAAAGAAAGGAACCCCAGCGACAACAACATGCTCCGCCATAAGCGAGTCGCAGAAAGTGACTTTGACAAACGGTGCTCTGGCCACCGCCATACCAGTGAATTGCAACGACCTGGAGTTCACGGCTACCCCCGGATACGTGCAGGATCTGAACACCAAGGCAACCGTTACTGCGACCTCATCAGGAGACACGCTCACGTGCCGTGTCACAGCGCCAACTCCTACGAAAATCGCCGCTGTTATCGCAGTTGTCGTCAAACCCACAAGCGTTACAACTAAAAAGTTACAGTCACCGGTTCACCTGAAGGGCACCTTTATCGTAACTCCTCCTCTGGAATCTGCTCAGTGTTCAGCAACTGCCGATAATTATCACGTGAAAAGCAATACGGACGTGGCCCAAACTGAGGTCTCGTTCTCCTGGAAGGCTCATGATTCTTTCTTTGCAAGTGCGAACAGAGAAGTTCAAGTGTTTGCCGTGATATGCATAAAGAAAGGAACCCCAGCGACAACAACATGCTCCGCCATAAGCGAGTCGCAGAAAGTGACTTTGACAAACGGTGCTCTGGCCACCGCCATACCAGTGAATTGCAACGACCTGGAGTTCACGGCTACCCCCGGATACGTGCAGGATCTGAACACCAAGGCAACCGTTACTGCGACCTCATCAGGAGACACGCTCACGTGCCGTGTCACAGCGCCAACTCCTACGAAAATCGCCGCTGTTATCGCAGTTGTCGTCAAACCCACAAGCGTTACAACTAAAAAGTTACAGTCACCGGTTCACCTGAAGGGCACCTTTATCGTAACTCCTCCTCTGGAATCTGCTCAGTGTTCAGCAACTGCCGATAATTATCACGTGAAAAGCAATACGGACGTGGCCCAAACTGAGGTCTCGTTCTCCTGGAAGGCTCATGATTCTTTCTTTGCAAGTGCGAACAGAGAAGTTCAAGTGTTTGCCGTGATATGCATAAAGAAAGGAACCCCAGCGACAACAACATGCTCCGCCATAAGCGAGTCGCAGAAAGTGACTTTGACAAACGGTGCTCTGGCCACCGCCATACCAGTGAATTGCAACGACCTGGAGTTCACGGCTACCCCCGGATACGTGCAGGATCTGAACACCAAGGCAACCGTTACTGCGACCTCATCAGGAGACACGCTCACGTGCCGTGTCACAGCGCCAACTCCTACGAAAATCGCCGCTGTTATCGCAGTTGTCGTCAAACCCACAAGCGTTACAACTAAAAAGTTACAGTCACCGGTTCACCTGAAGGGCACCTTTATCGTAACTCCTCCTCTGGAATCTGCTCAGTGTTCAGCAACTGCCGATAATTATCACGTGAAAAGCAATACGGACGTGGCCCAAACTGAGGTCTCGTTCTCCTGGAAGGCTCATGATTCTTTCTTTGCAAGTGCGAACAGAGAAGTTCAAGTGTTTGCCGTGATATGCATAAAGAAAGGAACCCCAGCGACAACAACATGCTCCGCCATAAGCGAGTCGCAGAAAGTGACTTTGACAAACGGTGCTCTGGCCACCGCCATACCAGTGAATTGCAACGACCTGGAGTTCACGGCTACCCCCGGATACGTGCAGGATCTGAACACCAAGGCAACCGTTACTGCGACCTCATCAGGAGACACGCTCACGTGCCGTGTCACAGCGCCAACTCCTACGAAAATCGCCGCTGTTATCGCAGTTGTCGTCAAACCCACAAGCGTTACAACTAAAAAGTTACAGTCACCGGTTCACCTGAAGGGCACCTTTATCGTAACTCCTCCTCTGGAATCTGCTCAGTGTTCAGCAACTGCCGATAATTATCACGTGAAAAGCAATACGGACGTGGCCCAAACTGAGGTCTCGTTCTCCTGGAAGGCTCATGATTCTTTCTTTGCAAGTACGAACAAAGAAGTTCAAGTGTTTGCCGTGATATGCATAAAGAAAGGAACCCCAGCGACAACAACATGCTCCGCCATAAGCGAGTCGCAGAAAGTGACTTTGACAAACGGTGCTCTGGCCACCGCCATACCAGTGAATTGCAACGACCTGGAGTTCACGGCTACCCCCGGATACGTGCAGGATCTGAACACCAAGGCAACCGTTACTGCGACCTCATCAGGAGACACGCTCACGTGCCGTGTCACAGCGCCAACTCCTACGAAAATCGCCGCTGTTATCGCAGTTGTCGTCAAACCCACAAGCGTTACAACTAAAAAGTTACAGTCACCGGTTCACCTGAAGGGCACCTTTATCGTAACTCCTCCTCTGGAATCTGCTCAGTGTTCAGCAACTGCCGATAATTATCACGTGAAAAGCAATACGGACGTGGCCCAAACTGAGGTCTCGTTCTCCTGGAAGGCTCATGATTCTTTCTTTGCAAGTACGAACAGAGAAGTTCAAGTGTTTGCCGTGATATGCATAAAGAAAGGAACCCCAGCGACAACAACATGCTCCGCCATAAGCGAGTCGCAGAAAGTGACTTTGACAAACGGTGCTCTGGCCACCGCCATACCAGTGAATTGCAACGACCTGGAGTTCACGGCTACCCCCGGATACGTGCAGGATCTGAACACCAAGGCAACCGTTACTGCGACCTCATCAGGAGACACGCTCACGTGCCGTGTCACAGCGCCAACTCCTACGAAAATCGCCGCTGTTATCGCAGTTGTCGTCAAACCCACAAGCGTTACAACTAAAAAGTTACAGTCACCGGTTCACCTGAAGGGCACCTTTACCGTAACTCCTCCTCTGGAATCTGCTCAGTGTTCAGCAACTGCCGATAATTATCACGTGAAAAGCAATACGGACGTGGCCCAAACTGAGGTCTCGTTCTCCTGGAAGGCTCATGATTCTTTCTTTGCAAGTACGAACAGAGAAGTTCAAGTGTTTGCCGTGATATGCATAAAGAAAGGAACCCCAGTGACAACAAAAGAATGCTCCGCCATAAGCGGGTCTAATACTGTGACCTTGTTGATGCCTTCTGCACTGGTCAAATTACCAGTGAAGTGTGACAGCCTGGAGTTTAAGACGATGTCGGGATACCTGCAGGATAAAAGCATCATTTTGCTGATTGAGGCTTACGTGACTGGAAAAAGAATTGTTTGCACTGTCAGTTCTCAACAGAAGAGAATTAGCGAGATTTTTGTGGTCGTGGCGAAGTCGGTGACGGGAAATTTTGCTCCTGCTAGTGTAAGTGGGCTTCTAAAAGGCTCGTTTTCAGATATGACCCCAGGGATTGGAGTCAACGAGGAGGCTTGTAGCACTGGAGGCACGAATTACCTGAAGAGCAGCATCGATTTGGACGTCCAAAGCGTTGGTTTCAAATGGGAGATCGACGACTCATACCTGACCGGCCGTTCAGTGAGCGCCCAGGTATTCGCCGTTGCCTGCTTCGCGGATCCTGGCCAGCAAAAGAAATGTTCTCCCATCAAAGCGTCGGAAACAGTGATACTGAGAGGCCCAGATTTATTCAATCACCGAGTGCGAAGGCGGCGTCGCCCGAGGAAGTCCAGGAGCCCGCCTGTGTCTGCCATAGGTGCACTCGTTACGGTCATCGCTCTCGTTTCTGCCATACTCGTTCTCGGCTTTCCCGGTGGCCATTTCTTTGTAGTTACGGCAGCACTGCAGTGAATTGTACAAATTCTTTGAGATGTGTTCTTTTTCTGCCTCACAAATAAAAATTGCCATTTTTTTTCTTTGAAAGTATTTAGCTGGTGGTACGTGTCGTTCTTAGATTAATAGTAAGTGAATGTGGTCAATGTGCTTTATTTTTCTGATGCACTTTGATCCCGCTGCCGTCACTGAAATGCATACTGATGCTAGTGGTGTTGGTGTTCGTGCTGGGGCCGTATTCTGAAACGTTCGCCTAGGCGAAATTTCGCCTAGGCGAAATCAGCATGCGCGCTGATTGGCTGGTTGAGCAAATTGAATGACGTCGGGCTCAACCACCCAATCAGCTCATCTAATTTTGCTAAAACAGCCAATCGGCACACGCCTGAAAGCGAAAAAAGAAATTTCGCCTAGGCGAACGTTTCAGAATACGGCCCCTGTGCTCGTTCAGATCTGCAACGGTCGGCAGCATGTCGTCGCTTATGCTAGTCGGACACTTACCAAAGCGGAGAAGAACTACACCGTCACCGAACTGGAGTGCCTAGCAGTTGTATTCGCCATTCAGAAGTTCCGGCCGTATTTGCACGGCCGCGAGTTCACCATAGTGACTGACCACCATTCACTGTGCTGGCTTGCTGGGCTCCGCGACCCGTCCGGCCGATTAGCCCGTTGGGCGTTGCGCCTTCAAGAGTACAGCTTTTCCATTACGTACAAGAGCGGACGATGCCACACGAATGCCGACTGCCTCTCGCGCCTCCCGTCATCGTACGCAAACGCTGAGGACGATGACTTCGATGAATATTTAGTTTCTATTTCCTCCGACTTCCCAGACCTCAGTAGTTTCAAGAACGAGCAACATCGTGACCCTGCCTTGAAACATTTATTAGAATCTGCGCATGATTCACCAGGGCAGCCATTTACTATTTCTAATGGTTTGCTGTACAAGAATTACTCAGCTGACGGCCCCCCATTGCTCTTAGTAGTACCAGAAAACCTGCGCCCTGCGGTTCTTCGTTCGATGCAGGATGACATTACGTCCGGCCACCTTGGCTTCGCACGCACAATACACCGGCTCCGCCAGAGGTTTTACTGGCCGAAACTCTGGAAAACAACGAAGCAGTACGTCGCCAGCTGTGCTGTTTGTCAGCGCCACAAGCCAACAACGACTGGCCCTGCAGGTTATTTGCAACCTGGCTGTCACGCCACCGACGTCCCCTTTTGAAAAAGTTGGCATTGACTTGCTCGGACCACTCCCGAAGACATCATCTGGCCACCGGTGGATTATAGTGTGCGCGGATTACTTGACTCGTTACACGGAAACAGCGGCACTTACAGCTGCCACAGCAGATGATGTCTCCTCCTTTCTGCTGCACCACGTCATCTTACGTCACGGTGCTCCACGGGTTATCAGTGATCGTGGACGGCAATTTATTGCCGACGTTGTTGAAGGACTTCTGCGGCTTTGTGGTTCTTCTTATCGGCATTCCTCTCCTTATTAGCACCCGCAAATTAATGGTCTCACTGAGCGGACGAATCGCACCCTTACCAACATGCTGTCCATGTATGTCGACGCTGACCAAAAAAACTGGGACGCTGTCTTGGCTTTCGTTACGTACGCGTACAACACTGCCAAGCATGAAGTTACTGGATATGCACCGTTCTTTTTGCTTTACGTACGCAATCCACGGAGCTTTCTGGACACTCTCCTACCCTTCCAGCATCGTGAAGACCTGTCCATCGCTCAGACTTTGTGTCGTGCAGAAGAAGCACGGCGACTCGCATGTCTGAGGACATTGTCCTCACAGGGCCACAGCAAGAGCCTCTACGATGCCCGGCATATTCCCGTGAGCTTTTCGCCCGGTGACTATGTTTGGCTGTGGACACCAGTTCGCAAAAAAAGGCTGTACCGCAAGTTTCTCGCCACCTACTCTGAACCCTTCGTCATTCTCACTCGTCTAAGTGACGTAAGCTACGTTGTCGCCCAAGTGACTGCAAATAACTGGCGTTCGCGCGTGACACAAGTTGTTCATGTGGCTCGCCTCAAGCATTATTATCACCGACCCATTTAACTCGCTCGG
This sequence comes from Dermacentor silvarum, assembly GCF_013339745.2. Classification (NCBI taxonomy): domain Eukaryota; kingdom Metazoa; phylum Arthropoda; class Arachnida; order Ixodida; family Ixodidae; genus Dermacentor; species Dermacentor silvarum. The sequence goes on along the minus strand of NC_051158.1, from coordinate 46,431,770 downwards.
CGAGCTTCGTCTGCCCCCGGGGAAAATGTAGCGGCAACGCGCGGAGGTTAGAAGACAAAGAGGTGGCGTGGAGCGCGCACTTGAACTGGGCGGTTGATCGTACCGGACTGGTTTCCCCTTCGGCTGCTCCCTTCATGTGCTCTCATCTATCATCACCTGTAAGTAAACCCACACCTTCGTAACAACACACACACACACACACACACACACACACACACACACACACACACACACACACACACACACACACACACACACACACACACACACACACACACACACACACACACACACACATATATATATATATATATATATATATATATATATATATATATATATATGCGTGGCAGGTGCGAGCCAACGTTGGCCGTGAGCACGGACAACGTGGACGGACGGAAAAGCCTCGACCCTAAGGTGCTTCGCCCCTAAAATAAAGAGGTCGAAGAGGCAATGTCGTGTCATGCTTTTCGGAGGTGCATCCATCCGCACTCCGCACCAGTGGCGTAGCCAAGGGGGGGGGGGGGGGTTGGGGGGGTTCAAACCCCCCCCGAAATTTTTTGCACCCCCCCCCCCCCCTTACTAACCCACCCTTTGCTCTCGTCGCTTCGCGCTGACATATTTCAAGAAACCGGTGCTACTTTCACACTTTCATTCCTGGGCGCTTCCGTTTGGGTTGGTAATTTACAGGGAATCATGTCTGCATATGGAAAAAAAACTGTCACGGTGTTTGTCAAGGCCTTGACACTCTGTGAGGTTTTGGGCGCGAATGTGGCGGCCGCATTCTGAAACAACAAATGCGCAACAAATGAAGCAACAAATGCGGCAGCCGCATTTTAGATGAAGGCGAAAATGCTCGAGGCCCGTTTACTTAGATTTAGGTGCACGTTAAAGTGCCCAGGTGGTCGAAATTTCCGGTATACATTTCCGCCGCTTCCCTTCAGGTGCCGGTTAGGCCGCGTTCGCGTAGGAACTTGGTCTCGAAGCTGGCGGAAGCGGCAAAATCTTGCAAAAATCCGCCCGCCTAGGTGGCAAAACAGGCAGAATAAGGCTACGTTCACACTTGGGAAGCGGCAAGCGGGTGGAGAGGCCAAAGCGGCCGGAAAGGCCAAAGCGGCCGGAAAATCTTTTCCGCGCATGTCCAAGTTCACATTTGTTTTGCTACCACCGCGGCCACCGCTGCCGCTTTCGTCCACATCCATCTAGTCTGCGTACGTTTGTCGGCGTGGTGGCGCTCATTATCGCATTATTTGGAGCGGTATGTTCATTCACTGACCCACCCGTCATCAAAAGTGATCATCTTGCGCAATTTCGCGTGTCATCTGCGACCTTCGGTAAATTCCTCGTTGGCGTTCTGCAATTCTCCTCACACGGGCGCGGTAGCGCTGTGTCACAGGTTGCTGCCTAGGCGTGATTATATTTCTTTAATAGCTTTTATTTACAAGTTGTAATAACATTTCATCATTTCGTATTATTTTCGGCGCCTCCAGGACACGAAAGTGGCAACGGGAACACCAAAGCTAAAACCCGGGCTGGCCCTTTGTGTTGAGGCTCGCCGAAGCCTGCGCGTCCTATACGTGAGACCTACGCTCCCAATCTATCGTCGCGACGAGAAAAGCACCCCGCGACTTCTGCAACATACCGTGCACGTGCGAGGAGAAATATGGAGCGCCAACGAGGAATCTGTCTAACTATTGTCTGTCATGGAAGTGGAAGAAGAAATGGCTTTTATACTTCTACCTACTTGTTTTCTAGAAATGGACAATGAATAAACGGAAGACAAGAAAACCTCGGAAACGGCGGTGGTGAGTTCGCCTGGCTTTGCAAAAGCGCGAGAAGTTGGGTCACGCGACTCCGTTGGCTTCGTTGCCGCGCCTCCGGTCGCGCGAAGTTGAATACTATCGCGAGTATTGCTGACAGTACGTTTTAGTACTTCTCTTGTCGTAGAGCAAGGGGTGGTTCTTGATCGCGTCGATCAGCATTGCAGCCTCCACTTTTGGTGCCATGTTCAATGTTACGACCGGAAGCTTACATGCTAGTGTAGCTTCCGGTCGAGCAGAACGACTTTCCGCCACGTTTCCGCTTCGCCATGGCGAAAAAATCGGTCCGAGACCAATTGGGCTCGCCGCCTGTTATAGTCTGCAGCGCAAAACGTCTCTCGTTTGCGATTGCGCCCCTACGGAAGGCTGGTAGTTACTGTTGTGTTGCTGAATCTCAAACCAGCAATTACGAAAGGCTGGTAGTTGCTGTTGTGTTGTGGAATCCTAAACCAGCAATGTACACACCAAAGGGTTGATGCCAGCAGTGAAATTCCACCGACTCGCAACAGAATGCACGAAACAGACAGCCGACAAGCTACATGTGCGCAGTACAGCGTAAGTAAACTCTTGTTGCAGGCGCTGACAGTTCTCGTCGGAGTTCACGCGTCCTGAGAAATTGATTATGGGCACTATGCACTGAACAAGACCGGAGTTCATTCCTGCATCACTAGTACATCAATCAGTCGAGATTCTGTGAGGTACAAGGCCGCTTCCTGTTTGCACCGGCCTAAGTGAAGCAGAAATGACTCGCACGCACTACTTAAAATGCGTACACATGCCATAACTATGCAGTGCGGTGAAATATTCTGTACAATTCTGAATCTGTTGACGTAAATGCAAATGACGGCTGCACGCTAGCACACAGCGGAAGACACAGCGGCCCATGCACTTGCCGCAGGAAATGCAAGGCGACGAAAGCTTCGTAAAAAAAGCATTACTCGTTTTTGCGCGTATTTCAGTTTTCTAGCGCAAAGACGCAGCGAACAAGCTATTGCTATGGGAGTAGGTATATAGCCTGCATGGTCACACGTGCATTTTCACGTGTATAGCCGTCCTTGACTTGTGAAACTCACTTCGCCCCGACGAGGACGACGCCATCTACGCTTAACGGAGATTAACAATTAATGATGTCTTCTCCGATCGGGCGGGTCGTCTCAATGATGCGTTTTCGAAGACTGGTCCATTCAGTGGCGCGATGAGAGACGGTTGCTCCAAACGCCCACTGTACCTGTCGTACTTACTGTATTTTACTGAGCTTACATTACTTTTTACTTAATTTCTTCACAAGCACACACTAGAGCACTGCACGGGCCGATTTTTTCAGCCCGGGCCCGGCCCGGGCCCGTTATTACGTTGGGTGGCCCGCCCGAGCCCGATCAAAACTTTTATGGCGAGACCCGGGCCCGGCCCGGGCCCGGAAATAATCTACGTTACCCGCCCGGCCCGGCCCGCCACCCCTTTACCTTAGGCCCGAGGCCGGCCCGAGGCCGGCCCGAGCCCGACTCTAAACCGGCCCGAACCCGGCCCGAGACCGAAAAATAATGTTTTTCAGAGTTGAGTCGCCCGAGAATAACTCACTGCACGTTACATGCACACGACCAGAAAGCCCGAGCCCGGCCCGGGCCCGGGTCAAAAAGCACACGCCGTGCCCGAGCCCAGCCCGAGCCCGTGAAAAAACAGTTCTGCCCGGCCCGGCCCGGCCCACGGGCCCGGGCTTTCGGGTAAGCCCGAGCCCGTGCTGTGCTCTAGCACACACACACGCGAGGGGGGAGGGGGGTCCCATGTCTTTGATATACATACATAGAGGGTGCTTAAACTACCGATATTTATTATCGATCACGTCACGTAGAGGAAAGCAGACGCTTCGGGGGGGGGGGGGGGGGGGTTCATCGGGCCGATGAACCCCCCCCCCCCCCCCGAAAAAAATTTCTGGCTACGCCCCTGCTCCGCACACAGCAAAAAAAATTTTGTATTAATATTAGCAACAATAATTTTATTTCCGTCACTGTAACGTGACAGAAAACGTGAGAAATAAAAGCGATAATCCGCTTGAGCATAGCGCTATAAAAACAACCAAGTAGGCTGTTTTAGGGCGCATCGAATGTTTTCAAAAAGCAAGTCGCGCCCTGAATAGTAAAAAAATTTAAACTTGATTAAATTATTTTTCTAATTAGCCAGATAATTAGCACATAAAGTTATCCTGGGGACGGATGTAAAGCTATAGTTTAACAGGTTTTTTAAAGTGAATCTGTCTTTGCCTAGCCTCCTAGGTTTGCTGCGGCTGTTGGGTCGGTCATTGTGGTGGTGGATATATCCGTCTGTTCCGAAAAAAACAAAAAATCCAACAAATGACGATACAATTAAAGGCTGCATTACATGATGAAACCGTACCACTAGGACAATGTAAGCAACCGTGCATTATACACGACGCATGTTCGCAGAAATGTTGAAGTCCTGTTGGAGTCCATGCAGTCCAGGGTACTGTATAACTTGCTACTTAAAACACAGATTGTCACATATACAAACGTGATGTTGGATGTGTGTGTGTGTGAACACATGAAAATTATGTATAATCAAAGTTGGGCAAATGCCCTCCTTTTTTGGGGTTTCCCTCTCATCCTCTCGACCAACGTCGCCACCTCCAAGAAATTCAAATACCGTAAGTTTCCTACCCGCAACACAATAACTTGCACGCTTTTTCTCATCCTCACGTTTAAAGAACTATCATCCTTTTCCTACCTTAGGATTGCTACAATTTCAAATAATTGAAATAAACCACTTATTCCGCCTATCAGATTAGTTTACAAATACGATTGCCTGGCATGCCATTGCAATTTTGGAAGCATGTCAGATTGCCTTGCTTATAGTGGCATTGACTAAATCTAAAAATTAAGCCATCCGCAATGCTCGCAGTGACCACTGCGCCTGCTGGCTCTTTAACGCGATTACCATTCTTTGCCTCTTGCATTTTAAGTCAATCTACTAGCCTCTATCTTGAAAATCAGGAAGGGTGACGAAATTAGGAAATTTGGAGGCGCAAGGGAAGGCTAATTGGAGATCGCTGGGAGAGGCCCTCGTCGCGCGAGACTAAATACCGACCACAACATCGCCCAAAGTTAGCGGTATAGAAAACATCATGCTGGCAACTCTGGGCTGCTCACCAAAACTAGTTCTTTCATGTACCCAGAATGGAGGCCGAAATTCCCTAGTTAAGTCGACCAGTTGAACAGGCGAAGTGAAACTCGCTGTGCATATTTTTTCGCTGCTGCCCATATGATTAATGATGGACCCGCCAATGCGCGTATTTTTGTGTATGCAAGTGGTCGATTGTGCGTGATAAGGAATCGGTTGGTCGCATTAACCTGTGTGTGTGTTTATTTGACCAGAAATTTAGTTCGCTCCGCCTATGCTTCAGGCTCTTTCTATGTTCTCAAATTGCGCAATCTGTTCACATCTGTGCGCCCACTAACCTCATGATTCCAAAAAGTCACGTTAGAAACATGAACTTTCCGTTTTCTTGAACCAGTAAGCTGTTGCCGGTTAGAGCTACGGGAAGTCCGCGTGGCAGGTCGAAAAAGTAAGGCGACTGTTGCAATGCACCTGTAGATCGTGAACGCGTTTGTCAACGCAGATTATAGGCTGACTTTATTTGAACTTGTGAATCGATAAGTCGCGCAGTGTATGCTGCTATGAGATGCAGAATATGCAAAGGCACAAACGGAACCGAGATCGAGTTTTCTCAGACGTGCAAAATTTTTACAATAATCGGTTCAGGTCAGCCTGCTAGCTAACCGTGCAGTGCTGATGACATTCTGATTGCAAAATAAACTGCACCACGATAAGCTTAGCAACTGCCTTGCGGAATAGATAGCATTACATTTGCTAAATGTTTTGAGCATCAACAAGATCGAACGACCTACAGAACGCTGATTTACGCACAGCAAGATATGTCAAGGACGGGTGGGCTGGGCCAGGGAAGCTAAGAAACCGCCACAACAAACAGGTGGGAGGGCAGGTAGGTGAATGGCTTTGAAGTCCACGCAGAAACAAATATAGGAATGCTAGGCGCCGCCACGCCGTTCAAACATCAGGTGAATGTTGAAGAGTGCGACAGTGACTAACGTAACAGAAAATAATTTTGAGAATGGGGGGGACCGTATAAAAGGCATCAAGAACGATTCGAGAGAGCGTCGATCTCGTCACTGCCCGATCGCTCAACACCAGACGGCCGTGGCCAGTCGCCTAGCTGAGGCTCACCTACCCTGTCGTTACACGTGCTAACTTAGACTTCTCATAACTAAATGCAACATAGTTTCATTTCTCTTCACAATAAGCTGCAAGTGTAAACCTTGCGCCCACGTTCATCTCCTGCGTGCACACATGTTGAAATCTGGCGCACGCACGTACGAGGAGGGGGAGGCGATAAGAAGGCGAGCGCGCACGCAGTCGCGTGACTTCACTAGGGACATCTCCGCCTCGCAAATCTAGGGAACCGCACAAGACGAGATCTGGCAACACTGGTGTGTTCTGGTGGGGATTTAGTCGCTCCCGCCCTCGTCCTGCAGTGGAGATAAAGATAGGCTGCTGCTGCTGCTGATGATGATCTAGCCTATTAGCCGACACAGTGGGCGAAGTTTTCTACCAGCTGGGGCCACTAGGTACCTATATGTGTTCGCAAAAGGATGCCGTCGTGGGCATGTCATAGTCGTCATCCGACTTGTCATGTCATCGTCGTCGCGCCTTGTTAAGCGGGTTCGGTGGACAAACTATTTTTCAGTAATTTTATAATTTGACAATTACTTTGCTTATTCGGTGAAACTCACTGTAATAAATTACGTTCTTCGAAAAACGTAATTGTAATCGGTTAGTTCTTTTCTGTAACCTGCACAAATCTACTATCATCACGCGGTCAGGGGGGGGGGGGGGGGGGGGGTTGCGTTCTGCGCTTGCGGCTGCTGCGCGGGCACCATATCTTGAAAGCGATTTGCTTGTGGCCGAAGTGTGCGCCCGCGGGAGCCTCATCTTCAAAGCGATCTGCGATTGGTACAAAGTACCCGCGCCGAGTGCCGGTAGCTTTATGCGCTGTGCTTTCGACGTTCATGTTGAAGTGAGACGAAAGACAGCGCGAAGGTCAATTTGCCCGTTGCTGCTGGCGCGCTTTCTCACTCCAGCGTTTTGACTAGTTTCCGCGGTCATCGAGCGAGATGTGTCCATGTTTACCTGTGCGCGCGACACCGTGCTTGTAACTTTAACGGCCGATAAAACTACTATCCTTACTTCGTAAGCTGTCTACCAATTTGCTATCGCAACTGATGCTTCGCCTTTCGCGCGAAACTGCGACTTTATTTTTCGTTTTGCAAACTCAATTAATTAGAGTAAACTATAATAGCCCAACTTTTTAAATATTGGCTTCACCAAGAAAGTGCCAATACGAAAGTTGTAGATCATATTTAAAAATGGCCTACTCAAGTGTTTGCAACTAAGTGCCATTGATGGAGCTTCTTGTAATTATTGCCTTTAAAGAATTTAAAGCCCGCCAAATACAAAAACCACCACGTGATAGCACTGCTATTTCAGCGCTCCCAGACGATCGATCAAGAAACGAAATCCGCATATCTGTACAGCGCGGTTCCAGGACGGGCTTGGTGTTTCAGGCGGCCGCAAGGTACACGTCAACAACTCTCACTAGTAGAATATGAGCGCGAACGAAAAGAACATGACAATTGCATTTTCCTTCCCGATTAAACAGTTCTGCAGTCAACATTTACTCAAGCTCGAGCTTCTTTTCTTTTCTTTTTTTTTTTCTTGCCTTGCGCGGTCGGCCTTCACCCACAAATGCAGCGAATATGTTTATGCCACGTCACGTCGAAGCGCGACAAACCTTCATCACCGCCGCTCGCTCTGTGCGCCCGATCGCAACAGGGCACGCGAGTGAGTCTCGAAAAAAAAGCATGCAAACAATATTCCTTTACTGGGCCGGTATTTGGTAGCGATGCCTTTCCGGTGCTAATGCCTTTTCGCGCTTATCGCGCTTTGCCAGTTGTCGGAGCGACGGTCCGCTCGCGTTATCAACGGGATCAGCCGGGCCGTGAGCGGTGGATGATAATTATCGACTAGTATAGAATAAGTCATAAGGCATCGCTACAAGATACCGGCCCTGATGGGTTGTCTGGGGGTGCTGAAATAGTGGCGCGATCAGGAAGTTGTTTTTGTATTTTGCGGGCTTTCTTTAGAGGCAATTACAAGAAGCTCCATTAATGCTACTTAGTTGCAAACACTTCAGTCAGTCATTTTTAAATATGCTCTAGAACTTTCGTATTGCACTTTCTTGGCGACGCCAATATTTAAAAAAGTTAGGCAATTAGTTTATACTAATTGACTTTGCAAAACGAAAAAAAAAAAAATACCGCGGACTAGGACACGCGATCCTCAACACCACTGAGTTGGTTTGAGCCTCCTAGCACACTCCGTCGTTTTTAAAACATTGGCTACTTTTAGCTGGGACACCCTGTATGATCGAGGTTGTGATGTCGCCGTGATCGTTGCAGATCGTCATCATTTCCAGCTTTGTCATCCGACTCTGGTCATGCCGTTGTCGTGACGCCATTGTCCCCTTACCTTTGCCCTCGTACCATTGCCATGCCATGGTAGTCATTGCGTCATCTTCATAAAGTCGTCGTCATGCTATACATTGTTGTCCCGATGCCATTGTATTCGTTCCCATCACCATCACTCTGGCTACATCATCCGGCTCTCTTCATGCTGTCACCGCGTGTTGTTGGCATGCCGTCATGCTCATGGATGCCCCTGGCATGCGAGTGTCAGCTACGTGAGTCGATACCGGAGAAGAGTGTATGTACATATAGCCGAAGCAACGGAGGTCTCAGAATGACAACTACAGATTTTAAGTAAGCAAATCTTCAGCAATGCAGCATGTCGCTACACTGCATGAATGCTCATCGAATTACCGTCGGCAGTGATCGTGAGATGGGACCTGCAATTTTATTTATTTTGTTACTACCGAAAAGTGCAATTTTAATGTTGCAGTCCGACGGTGAAATAAGGCACATATCGATATTTCCGCAATCGCTAGGGTGAGATGCCTATTTTACTTCATAGCTGCATACATGTATAATGTACGATAGATATAGATATTATTGATATGAAAAACAGAGAGGTCGACCTGAGCTACTGCGCTCTAGTCTGCTACTCTGCACTGGGGAAGAGGCAAGGGGAGTGAAAGTACTGGGATGGATGATGATGATGATAAGAGAAGTGGTGGGTGCTTATGTACATTACACGGTGGCCCTACTAGAGTCGCTCGTCTAGTTTCATGTCATGCAGAAACTTCAACAGTGATTTAGTTGTACACGTTGAAGTTGCAGTGTCAGGCCATGGGACGAGAATAGCGCGCTCCGACAGTGGTTGCCTGCCAACGCTGGCTAGGGAATTATCCAACTTCCTTCGCTCCAGCATATATGCTGGATAACCACACATTATGTGTTCCATCGTTTCAGGCGTCTGACAGTGTTCCCAATCAGGGCTGTTCGAGTGGCCGATGAAGTGTGCATAGCAGCGGGTGAAAGCAACGCCCAGCCGAATCCTGCGTAGCATTGACGCTTTGCTCTGCGTAACCTTCGGGGGCAAACAGAATTTACCATCTGGGTCGGTCGTATGTAGGCGTCTGTGGATGTTTTCAGCGTGGGCTCTGTATGTCTTTGTAGGGTCCTGTGTGAGTGCCTTGATTATTGAGTTGGTGTCAGGTCGCGAGTAGGCGATCTGTACTTCATCGGAGGAACATAATGCCGATCTTGCCTCACTGTCAGCAAAATCATTGCGCCAATTGCACCAGAATGACCAGGCACCTGTTGAAAAGTGATGAAGTGGCCACCTCGCTTGGCATTGTGATGATGTTTGGCGATTTCCAGTACGATCAAGCAGGTAATAGGGTCTTTTCTTTAAAAAGCATTCTAGCAGCCTGGAAACGCTGATTTGGCTCCGCAGGACACTATCGATTTATGAGGTGTCTGCGTTCACATAAAACGGACATCCTCCCGTATTGCCGTCAGTTCCGCAGCCGTAGATGTCAATTTGTGGTCCAATTGAAATCGCCAAGTAATGCCAAGTTGCGGGATAACAAATGCAGCCGTTGTGGTAGATGGTGTGACTGAAAACATCAGTATATATACTGGTACAGTCCCACTATATAAGGTAAATATATGGGACAGGGTGAGCTGCTTCAAGCCAATGGAAGAAAAATGTGAGACTTCTTCGTAATTCCAGGTATTTGAAGTCTCACTATAGTGGTCTTGGTGTTGTCCAGGGAGGTGTTTCGGGGATGTTGGTGGCCTGGAACCTTGCAGGTATAATGCTTGCGTGGCATGGAATTGCTTTAGAAACATCACAGTCAAGGTTGGTCCAAGGTTGGTCCTTGGAAGTGATGACACAGGATGGTGTGAGTGTCTGGTCCGCAGGCAAAGATAGATTCGTACAGGTTCACAGGACCTGCATACGTCGATTGGGCAAGCCCATGCTTCCGCTATTGAGCCCTTAGTTGACGTGCAGCGTGGCAAGCCAAGGCATATCCACAGTGCTCGTGCCTGAAGGCTCTCCAGCATGCGCATACAAGATGGCCCAATGTTAGATAGCACAGGCATGCGGTATCGTATGTAGCCCACGAAAAGTACCTTGTACACTTGAAGCAAATTTCGTTCAGAAGAGCACCATCTCAGTCCAGATATAACACGAAGAATGTGTATGAAGTTTGTCAGTTCAATCCTAAGCTCAGTAACATATCTTAAGGTGAAAGCCTTGGATTGCTCATGGGTCGAAAATTTAGCCGTCCGGAATATTCAATGGCACCAAAATGCATGGTGCCACCAACAAAGGTAACCCACGACTTTTGGTGTTACTTAAGGCGAAGTTAATTAAGGTGCCACCATGCCACATGGTTTCACCATGTGTTGGTGCACTAACTCTACCTTAATCAAGATAGCGTTAAGGCACTCGAACCCATGACCTCTGGTGTTACTTAGTACACTTACGTAGTACACTTACGTGGAGTGCACTTCGGGACCTTGAGTGACACTTTAGGCTACGTGGTGCTAAACGGGAAAAACAGCGCACTCGCAGTAAAAAAAATGTCGACAGACTAATTGCGCGTTTGTTGAAGATGTAGATTAAAAAGAAAGTAACTTCTAAAGAGTTATTGTTTTATGTTGTATTACAAATGAAAACAAATTTATTCTAGTTTGTCTCAACAAAAAAACGAAAATATGTTTTATACTAAGAGTGTTGCAAGCCTGATGCCGACCAAGACGAATGCCTAGCCAATTCAGAACACCATGGCGGCGTGCGACGAGGTGGCATTTGATCCTGCTAGAACAGAATACGAGCGAGTTGTAGGCTATTATCTGTGCATTAAAGCTGTTCAACAACTAAAGTGAAATTCCACGACAATTTATTTTTATGCATTACATTTTGTGCCACTAAAACCGCTGGCGGCCAGGCAATGCACTCGGCTAGCAAAGTGCGTTCCGTGAACGCACTCCGACTGGAGTGCACTCTTCTACGAGTGACACTCCACTTGCAACGTTTAGATTTGGCAAAGCACACTTAAACCGAGTTACACTCTCCGTAAGTACCCTTAACCTGCCCGCTTGACAGGGATATCAATTCAGGCAGTCGAACCCATGACCTTTGGTGGGAGTCAAACCCACGGCATTTGATGTTAATTGAGGCACAGTTAATTAATATAGAGTCAATTAGGGCACTAGAACCCACGACCTTTGGTGGAAGTCGAACCCTCAACCTTTGGTGTTAATTAGGACGAATTTAATTAAGGCATTCAAACACACGACCCTTAGAGGGAGACAACAAGTAATAGGAAGTAATGCCTTCGAATGAGAATGTCAAGTAATTTAATGAATTTCTCGTGGTGCGCAGGCTTTCGCCTTCATCCTCTTTAGCATACGCTAAAGTGACTCAACTTTTTGTCAAACGAAAGATTGGGTCGAAAATTTAACCGTCCGGAATATTCAATGGCACCAAAATGCATGGTGCCACCAACAAAGGTAACCCACGACTTGTGGTGTTACTTAAGGCGAAGTTAATTAATTCTTCTTACTTAATATTCTTCTTACTGGGGTTTTACGGGCCAAAACCAGTTCTGATTATGAGGCACGCCGCAATGGAGGGCTTCGGATCAATTTTACCACCTGGGGTTCTTAACGTGCACTACAATGCCAGCACATGGGCATTCTTGCATTCCGCCTCCATCGAAATGCGGCCGCCGCAGCCGGCATTCGATCCCGCGATCTCCTGCTCAGCGGCGCAACGCCTTAGCCACTGAGCCACCGCGGCGGGTGGTTTATTATGAGACCAATAAATCTGTGGTGAGTGACTAAAGGGAGCACCGTCCCATTGACAGCGATGGCTATTGTTACATTGATTTGTGCGTGAATGCCAACACTGCAAACTTAGTTGCTGAGAGTGGCAGGCCTTTATGGTGCAAGTACTTTGCTGTGATGGTATAGCCGCATGCTGAAGCCTTGCACGCACTTATGGACGTGTGACACCAGATGACCAAGTACAAATGTCATCTCCATACGTGCTGATATGCATTTGCAAGGCCCACAAGTATAACACTGAACAATATTGGGCTAAGGACGCCGCCCTACGGAACACCCCCGAACGTCATGTCTATCAGTCTCGCCATCAGCAGTGGACATGGTAATGGTGCGGCCACTGAGATAACCGTACAGCCACGCATACATCTAGCCATCAATGCCGAGATCTTTAAATGCCCGAAGAATAGAATGGTGCAAGACGTTGTTGTAGATACTTCTAATATACAGAACTATTGCGCATACCAGACGACTGGCGTCTTTTATCCTGTTGGACCGTGAATAGCAGGTTGATCACACCGTCAATAGACGATCGGCCTCCTCAGAATCCGTTGGTAAAGTCAGGAAATTCACCACTTTTCTCGAGTAGCCATTCCAGCCTGCTCAGTACCATCCGCTCCATCACTTTACCAACACAGCTTGCCAAGGCTATCGGCCGATAATGTGAAAGATCATGCGGGCAATTCCCGGGTTTCAGCAGAGCCACAAGACGACTGCACTTCCAGTTGTCAGGCACAGTCGCTGAATCCCACGTAGAGTTGTAGAGCGACAGCTACCTTTACAGCAAAGCTGTTAAGGGCTAGTTCCCCCAGTATCGTGTCCGCTGTAGAAAAAAAACTATAATCATCAGCATTTCAGCTTTATGTGCCTGGCAGTTTCCTGCCAGATGTGCCTTACCACAGGTGTCAAAACGAATTACTAACATGCGGGTAGGTCATGACATCAATAACATCACATGCTCGTCAGTTATTTCACGATTGACGATAATAAAATCACGTGTGGTGCATAACCGCATTGGATATGCGGGTAGAGCCAGGGATATGTGGGTATGAGCTAGGGACAAGAAAGAAAGAAAGAACGACGGAAGGTACGAAAGAAATCACGTGTGGCTCATACCCGCGTTGGATATGTGGGTATGAGCCGCTGAGAGCAGTAGCGGGAGAGATCTCACAGGGTCCTGATGCTGCCGTGCAGTGTAAAAAGTTTCGCGCCATAACTGGAGCAGGTGTGCCGGGGTTATGAACGCTGTGGCTCATACACTAGTCAATGACGATGGGCCGGACTTGGTGCAGCAAACACACTACTTGGCCATTGCGCAGGGTGAAAACAAGACGCCGGTGTCCCTGCTCTTTGACTTCTTCTTTCTGGGGTTTTACGTGCCAAAACCAGTTCTGATTATGAGGCATGTTGTAGTGGAGGGCTCCGGATTAATTTTTACCACCTGGGGTTCTTTAACGTGCACTACAATGCAAGCACACGGGCGTTTTTGCATTTTGCCTCCATCGAAATGCGGTCGCCGCGGCCTGAATTCGATCCTGCGATCTCATGCTCAGCAGCGCAACACCTTAGCTGACTGAGCCACCGTGACGGGTAATTGCTCTGTGACGAACATGCCGAAGACGCTCAATATAATCAATAATGATAATACATAAATGAAATATAGCAATATTCACTACAACAGACCCACCATAGCTGCCTTCCATCTTCACAGTAGTGGAAGGGCTCTGAATTTTGCTCGAGCTTCCACACCAAGATGACAAATCGCGGAGTATGGGATTCCATCTGGTCCTGGACAAGATGAACGATGGGAAGCAGATATCCCAGCGTCGAGCTCATGCATAGTGAAAGGTGCATCGAGACGGTGATCATTAGATGGTGGAAAAACAATCGTGATGGCGTTGGTAAAGTGCTATAGGATTTGCAGAAGTCTTCGGCGACCTCAACTTCACGCCTGCCTTGTCGTATGACCACAGCGCTGAACGGGTGCAGATGTTGTGGAGGTAATCGAAGGCTTCACACAATTTGCTGAATTCTAGCGACAGGTTTCTTGGGTCCAGAGAGCCACAGAATGTCCTCAAGCTTTGTTTGTCGAGCTTGTCAAGGTGCCAGGACACGATGTTGAGCCCGGCGAGATGCAGATAAGTCTAATGGTGATTTGGTCCTTCTGTATTTCCGTTGTGCTTGACACCGTATCGCGTGAAGTTGCTCGTACTGGCCATCAATGGGCAACTCAGGTGCAGGTACGCTGAGGTGTTTTGTTGTGTCGCATGAAGTTGACGCGTTGGCATCTTCAATATTGGGTGGTGATTGGATGGTTTGACAGGCGGTGTTCACAGATTCTTGAAATATTGGCCAATCAATGCAACGCAGTGTGCGGAGCTGGGGGATGTAACCATTTCAACTGGATATATGTTGGCAGATGGTCACTTCCATGGGTGTCGAGATCAATACACCATCGTGTAGCAGTCAGCAGGCTCTTTGAAACAAACGCAATGTCAAGACAACTGCTGTAGTAAGAGCCTCGAAGGTACATTGGCGGGCCATCATTCATAACCATCAAGCCTCGACCAAGCATGAAGTCAGCCAAGCCTCTACCGTAGGCGTTCATCGAAGCAGAGCCCCACATGGGATGGTGTGTATTAATGTCACCGATGACTATGTGGGGACCTGGACAAGTTTGCAGCATGGACAGCAAATAAGAATAGTCTATGCTCGATGTTGGAGGTATATATCCTTAAGTTACTGAGAATGTGCACCGCTTGTACTTCAGCGTTATGCAAGCGTACTCGTTGGAAGCATGTGGCGCAACGCCTTTGCAAAGGTGCGTTAAATTCCGACGAACAAAAGTGAGCACGTTGCTTAAATTGTGTTCATTCCCTGAGCACAGTGGCACACATCCAGATATGCGCAGTAAGGATTCCATGTTAGGTTCACATATTGCAGCCATGGGAAACTGGTACTTGAGCATCTATTGCCGAAAGTGTGCGAAGCGGCCTCATAGGCCTGTCGTTATTGCGGATCTTCATAATTGGTTTTCACAAGATAGTGCCATGATTCGGTATTGTAGAGTTGTATTATTGTTGCACAGCATCTAGAACATGCAGTGCGGTCTATGCAAGTGGCGCCTGTTGCTCGCAGAGAAGTGAGCACACCGTAGTTATGAGGTGTTTCAGTATACTTCGTACATTTTCATTTTCTTGCTTATCTTTCTCAACCACCTTCGCAGTGGCATGTAGTCGATGGTCCACCTGTTCTGGAAATACTCTTTGTTTTGCTGTCGTTTGCGTCACAATCGGCGGCTTCGGCGGCGTGTTGATGTAGCAGCCTGCCTGCGAGTGGAGTTATCCTGCACCATATTTCGAAGCACAAAAATTTCGTCCTTAATTTTCTGGCTGTCTTTTGATGTCGCTTCATGTGGACTGGTGCAGTTTGGACATTTGAGGTCAGTAGCATTGCATCTATCGTTTTGAAGACATCCTCCACACCATTGGCATGTTGCATCATCCTTGAAAACCACGCTGCTGTGTCCTATTTTGAAACATTTGTGACACTGCATCGGTTTTGGCCCATAGGGCACGTACGGTGTCTTACGTATCCACATTTTACGTAGTCAGGTAATGTTTCAGAGTCAAAGACTAGTGTAATACACTGGGATTGAATGAATCGGTGAATGCGGGCTATTCTTGCAATAGAGTTCAAAAGCCTCTCGAGGTCAGTGTCTGTGATTGCTTTGAACACGCCAGAGATGACGCCAGTTGAGGTTCTTTTTCCATACACAAAAAAGGAGCAAACTGGGATGTTACCTAGTAGCATTGGAGCCTTTAGCGTATCCAGAATTGACTTACTCACATTAACCGAGAGGATGTTCCTCCATGCGTTAATTCTGATCTCGCTTACTTGGCCTGGAGCAACTCTTTCACAATACTCTGTTAAGCTTTGCTTGTTCAGGGTGTTAAGGTCGTCAATTGCTGTGGTAGAAGCACAAGCAATATTGAATGATTGCTTACCAGTGTCCTGCCTGGGCAATGATTCACCGCCTGTTGATGTCCTCCCGAGCTTTCTCTTCAAGCGACAACCCGCGGCAAATATGAAATGGTTGTCTGATTCCATTTCTTCAACCGTTGAACTGTCAGAGGACTCAAGGGCGATAGTGGAAGGGCCAGTGCGGCCCCTTGTCTTCGATGGAGCCAATGGTGCACAGAAAGGGTCAAACACCTGGTTGGGGTTTCTATCCCCCATCCCAGAGGATGACGTCGTTCCCGTGGCACAACCACTGATGTCGGAAAACGTCCAGGACACAGAAAAAGGAAGAGACCACAGGTATAGGCGTTCTTCTTCCAAGGCACTTCTGTAATGTACAAAGTTCATGTAATGCCCTTGGACAGTCACATTTCATCGCCAGGTGCACTCGAGAATAATTGTGTGCTAGACCAATGTGGTGATTGTGCTGCGATTCTCAGTAGTATAATGGGGATAATGGTGCTACAAGCAAACACTCCTGAAAACATGGTGCGTCCAAACATGCTCGTTCCTTGCGCTGTTCAGTGTGGATAAGAATATATGCCTACTACTACTTTTGTACAGTCGTTCTTCCCGCCAATATACAATACGGGTGTCACACGGCACACGTTCGCTCATGATCAAGCCCGATCCAGATCGAAATTCTTGGCCGTGATATGTCCCTTTGCGCAAGCCACTAGGGAGCCAATCGCAGTCGAGAATTTCGATTCAGATTGGACACGATCACGATTGAGAGTGGCCGTATGACACCGACATAAAAGACTAAACAAAACACTGATTGCCTATGACACAACTGTAGTCTCGCCACCATAACAGTAGGAAAAGTGATAGAGTTTGGGTTTAGAAAGCTGGAGCGTGGTTTGCAATATTGGAGCACCACCTGACTTGGACGCAACGAATGAAATGTGATTGATCACTGATAATAAATTAAATATTTTGAAGCTTTGTAATTAATCAATGACAATTCTTACTTGGTAACACTTATTGTAATAAATTGATTTTTAGTAACCAATTACATATGACCAGTTACTTTGTTGATGAGACGGACTAACGCAGGTTTGAGCTCTTGAATTTCATGGGAACTACAGCAGCCCCAAGTAACGCAATACATTACTGAAGTGTCTGGATGAGCCCAAATGTTGGTGTATAATGTTGCCTACACACTGCTAATGTCCTCTTTTTTGATTAACAGACGTTGGGCCGTAACGTTATGACATTCACAGCACATTCACAAGGTTGGTACAACATCAATGAAACGACTTGACAATGTAACCGGGGCGGTGCCTGATTCCCTTAAGCTTTCAAGGCAACGTTATGTTTGTGATATTCAAGCCACACTAAAAAAACGCAGAATATTTATAGCTAGAACCTAAGCGAAGACACCACGAAACAATATGCAAGAATGCAGATTTGTGAATGATTTTTATTTCACATGCATATATATTAGAAACAGTAACACCAAAAGGTACTAGAACAAACAAACAACCAGGCAAACAAGGCTTTAAATGTTTGCAGTGTGATCATCCTTGCTGGCCTATACATAATACATTGTTGTGCATTTCTCTAAAGAAGCAATTATTTTACTGGTAGCCCAACTACTTACTGAGAGTAGATTTTCTACATCTGTAAAATTTCTCTCATCAACTGACTGGAATAGGCTTCTTCAAATCATTAGAGAACGGCCAAAGTCTGGCTAAAATCGCAACTTTCCGCAGCGCATAGCAAGGTGTGCACTCCCCCATAGACATTATATGAGAGTATAACCATAATGTCCATGGCAAACTGCAGGGCCAACAGAAATGTGACCCAATTGATCTATTGACATGAAAAATTTTAGACGCTCACAAAATAGCTGCGCTCGGTCAAGGCTGACATCAGTTAGGCTATGAAAAAGACATGTGCTTTTGATAGAGGTGTATGTTGAAGGGTGATTATGCATAGGCTTGCATGACTGACAGCACTGCAAACTCTTAAATTCATTATTGCTTGACAGTTTATACATATCTAGTACTTTTTATGTTGCCGTTTTGTGTTATATATGCCTGAAAAAGTAAAAAAAAAAAAGATTGGCCAAAAGCAGCACTCCTTCGCACATATTTCTTATGTATCTTACGGTATGTTTACGAGCCGCTGATATCTTTTGCACTATATTGTGCCAATGCACCCTAATCCAAAAGCATTAAAGTGTTTCACGTGTTGGTCTGCCCGATACGTCGTCTTGCTGTAGCATCTGTATGCTATGCCAATTGCATAGCATACAGATGCTGACTGCAAATACAAGTGTATAATGCAAAAGCTGCCGAGTGCTTCATTTTTTCATTACGGTTATCACATCAGAACAACAGCATGCGTGTCCAATGCCCAGAGATTCTCGAGTACAGCTGACAAAAATTGTAATTTTCTCGGTTAACCGAGAAAATTCCAATCTTCTACAAAATTTCACCTTCCCCAAACCTATCACTCCTGTTTCGGCTGCCGAAAATTCAGCTTCCATCCTTCAGACTTACTGCTTTAAGAAATCATCTGTGAGTAGCTGTATGTGCATGCCAAGACATTGCATAATAGCCACCGTCAGCTGCAAGGAAGGAGTGCTAGTATGTAGGAATATTTTGTGCAGGAGGAATGTGTGGTGTCAGCAGCCATGAATATGCGTTGATGCAACTAAAACAATGGAGATGTTCAACACAAACCTGTTTAGAAAGTCAAACCATGCATTTATTTACCGTCTGCTGATATCATCCTAGCAAACTTCGATAACAGCAGCTTTTCTAAGAAAAATAATGTAAATATTACTGATAACACACTTAAGCAAATATATTTTGCATTAAATGCATCGAGGTATTGTTTCGCATATTACATACTAACCGCTGCGACCACAACACGATATACGTTGTCTTTTCATTTAGCTCAGACTTCGAAATTGTTTACCTTTTGTCAAGTTCTCTTAATTCAATGGCAAAGCACAATCTATACATCTGAATACCAATACAAGTACTATACTTTTTCACTCTGCAATTCACAAAAACACAGCATAGTACCAATATGGTTGGATACTATGTCCCCTATATGTGTCGTCAGTCTTCTTGCCTAAACTTGCAGACATGGCAGCAAGTCTGAAGTCGTCAACACAGCACAGGGGGCGGAGTAACAATACTAAGTCATCCAAGCAATGACAGCCTTCACTTTTGCAGCGGATGGCCAGCAGCACAAGTGATGCACACATGCCTCCTTCGCTCGTTTCACTTGTAACCAGAGACGTCAGTGGTTTCCAAGTCAATATTGCAGTAACCTGCAGAGAAACGACGTATCACACCAAACTATGAAGTGACATGGCAGAAGCTGAAGTAAGCCATACTTACACGAAAGCAGACTATAAAAATGCTGACAAAAATCTTTACCTTAACAAAACTGTGAAACTAGTAACCTTATACAAGATAATGATGCAAAAAAATTATGGTTGATCTCTTTTTCATAGGAATCACTAGAACACGAAAGTGAAATGTGTCTTCATGGAAGCTGTTACATGTTTGCTTGGTGAACTCATGGTCCGCTGCAGCGAAAGGCACACAATTTGTGGGCCAGCGACCATGTGGCAGGTTTGCTTGGTGCGCGGCGTCCAGCTGCCGAGTCGCTTCAGCGACAATCCGAGAATTTTGATTCGACTCCACAGTGTCTTGGGCAGCCAGTTGAGCTAAGTTTTTTTCAGAGTAATGGAGCTTTACTGACTCGCTCGAGCAATCTATGCATATCTGTACTTCAGTGCATCTGTCAAGTATGTTGAAATGGTTTCAACTGGCACAGACAGAGCACCAGCAAAGTGTGAGCCACACAATGATGCGTTCCCTTCAACAGTGGACCTCACTGTATACATGCCTTTACACAGCCATCACTATACAAATACAAAGACCACAATGTTTCTTTGCTTTCACGCAACGCTTTATTTTACATAAGAACGAAAACAGTATGCACAGCAACACTGCCATCAAGTACTCTGCACAGGTACTTGCAGGTACTATTGAAAATAGGAGGAACTAGACTCTTGACTAGAAGGAGAAACACTTGTGACGCAATTGACTTGTGCGCATGGTGGGCATAAGAGCAGTCTCTGGAAAGGCACTTGGTGTTTTCTCATAACGGAGTTCTCTAAGAACTCATTCTGGCTTCCTTCATCATCCACCATGATCACAAGGTTCTTTTGCCACATGCGCTCAAGACAACACGCATGCGGGATGACACTATGCACGCGAGATGGAGGCAATGTACAACGGTCTGTTCACAGAAATTATGCATCCAAGTCTCACTTCAGTGTTGTAAATGCAGTCTTCAGCCCGCATAATCGAAATGCAGCATTGCTATACATACACACATATATGGTGTGTGTTCTTTGGCTCAACTAGTGGGCTAGACTAGAATAATTCAACAGTGTATACTTCACATGACGGAAAAGCGGTTGCAAAAGGGGGCTTCCCTGTACGAGCGCTAAAGCGGGCTTTGTATATTATTACATTCTCAAACTATTCACTAAGCTAAAGAAAACTGTTGGTGCCATAAAAGCTAGCATCCCATCTATAAATTAGGAAGCAGTAGGTGACGTAAGCTTAGAATGAGGTTCAAGTTCCAGCGCTCAAATGTTCGGCAAATTTCAGCGATATCCAATGCCAGAAGCACATACTAATTCACACAATAAACCAACCATGGGCATATGGTGGCACATGTTCCAAGTGTGAGATGAGTATGAACTTTCAAAATGTGCACGCGTTTTAGAAAGCGGAAAGAACAAAGAGTAAAGAGAAACATATTTGACGAATGTTTGGGAAAAACTGAATGTGTGACGTGGGCCCAACCAACACAACCACAAGTGAACACGCATTCCCGTTTCTCAACAGTTATTAAACAGCAAAGAACCCTTCATCGCAAAAACCAGCACCACGATCAGACTTTACTGAGTCAGAGGGCCTTGGTTCCGGCAACGTGATTGTGCATCACTATGCCACATGTACAAACCTAGTGGTTATTGTGCGGCAAACTTTTGATGGTGTCATTAATTTTGACACATCTGTGGACACAGCTAGAGAACGATATCCACGTGTGCAAAACTTGATGGTGTCATTACTTTGAATCGTCTGTGGACACCGCGACAGACGGATATCCGCGTGTTGTATGCAGCGGTGCCACGAAGCAGAGAAGCTGTGACGTGTTCGGTAATGCGGTATAAGACGACTAGAGTGTTCATGCTCCACCTTTACAACTGACAACCCTGTCTTTTCACACCTTGACCACAAAGTGCTTGAATCTCGCGATAAAAAAAATCACGCGTACACATGCAACACCCCACATTCTTTTCCAAGAAGAACGTCAACGTCCGTTTGCGGCTCCGTCAAAATCCAGGCGAAAAAAAAAAGCGATCACGACGCCACAGGCGACACTGCAATAGGTACACCGGCATCGCCAGCCATCTTGGGCTCTTCCTCGGACTCGCTGTCCGAGTTGGCGCTTGTCGGGTCCCACAGCAGCCGGTCGTAGCTGGGCGGGCGGGCGGACACGAACCGGCTCGCGGCCAGCATGGCCAGTCCGCCGACGATCCCGACTACCGCGCCCGCACCCAGCGTGGTGCGTACGCCCAGCCAAGCGGCAACGCCGCCTCCAGACAGGGCGCCGACGCAAAATCCCAAACCGTAGTGGCAGCAGCGCATGACGACCAGCAGACCGCGCTCGGTGCTAACTCTCGTCGACGAGCGGCGCGCCCACCGCTCGCAGGCGATCCACACGAGCACGGTCGAAGGCGGGGACAGAAGCTGAGCCACGGCTGCCAGCTCCCAGCCGGACTGCACGTAACAGGCACACCGGGCCGCGACGCAGACGATGCCGAAGGCAAGCCAAGCCAGTAGGCGACTGGGCAGACCGCCGGCGCACAGAAGGAACAGCGAGGCAACGTTGGACACCGCCCTGGCCATAAGCACGACGCCGAGCTCAACCTTTTTGCCGGTCTCCTCCAGATGCCACATGAAGAAAGCCTGCTCCAGGCCCGCCAGGACTCCCAGGAAGAAGAGGCCGCCAACGATCAGGGCTCCCTCGAGGTTCTTGAGAACTGTCCCAACGCCGCGGCAAGCCCCCGAGGTCGCCTGGCGACGCAGCGGCTGGTGCGGCTCGGGAAAGAAGGCGGCCAGCGGGAGCGAGGCGAACACGAGCGTCCCGAAGGCGGCGAGGTAGACCTCCTGGAAACCCCACGTGGGCAGCGGTAGGCAGGGCGCCTGGGCGGCCAAGATGGCGACGGCACCCAGCACGAGGGCGGTGACGACTGCCGCGTATGTCTCGTGGCTGCGAGACTTCTCGGTGGCGTCGATCTCGTCTAGGAAGGCGAAGTACGACTCGTCCGCAACAAACTTGGCCAGGGCAAACGTGGAGCCACCGAGCACGACGGCCGAGGCCAGGAGCAGCAGCTCGGCATTGTCTAGGAATGGGTCGGCGCTGCTCATTCGCAAGCCGTCGTCGGTGTCGTCGCCTTCCGCGACGTGGGTCACCTCGGGGCAGTCCGAGCTCGTCTCGTCACCCTGACAATCCGGGTCTGCGGGCACTAGAGGCATGCCCTTCTTGTCCTTGGTCAGCATAGAAACTTCGTCGAGAGGATGCATCATGTCCTTAGATGCGTTCTCTGCGAGAGGAGGAGACGCGGGACCTGGAGGTTCCAGAGTCATTGCAGCTGCGACCGCATCACTTTCTTCTTGCGACACATTCGGTGCCCTGCGAACTCGCAAGTGCAATCGTCCTTCTGCGGCCGTCACCCCACGCGAAGACAGAAGGAAGGCTGGATCGGCAACTAGAGGCACAGCCGTGGGCAGTTGCTCATAGGTCGGAGAGGGCGCTGGAAGCGGCCTCCAGCTACCATTCTTCGCTTCTCCCTGCATATTGTCACCACCACTATGCTGAGCGTCTTGACCGTTGACATGTCCTCCCACCGGTATCGAAGGTATCGATCCGCCAGTCGAACTAACGACGCTGCCTGTATGCGTGCCGCGCGCCGACGAAGACGACGTCGGCTCGGACACTCGACACGGCGAAACCCACTCGCCTCCGCCGGAAGTTGTCGGCGGTATTGCCAGCAGTGACAGGTAGCAGACGATTGAGACAACGCTGCTGGCCAGAAGTACGGAGCGCCAGCTGTTGCGGCGCCACCTGGGGAGCCACAGTGCGGCGGGAACGAACAGCCCGGACAAGATGGCGGCCACGGAAAGCACGACGCCCGCCTGCAGCGCGGTCAGCCCGTGGTGACGCAGGAAGATTGGCACGAATGGATCAAGGCAGGCCCGAGCGGCTGCGTCGAGGCTGAAGTAGGCGGTGGCGACCGTCTGCGACGATCGCACGTTGTACACGCTCATGGCTCGGCTTGGCTGCAGACGGCAGGTGCCCGACTGAAGGCTTCTGACGGAGCGCTCCTCTGTCTTACGCCAGGACTGCTACGGCTACACCTGCAAGAGGGAATGGCATAGATGACACGTTCCATCAGCACAATGTAAAACGCGGACGAAGAGACTTCTTATGGGTGATGACTACGGAGAGCACAATGTGGCATCGCACTTCGCGCCCGAGATTCAGTAACGCCTCGCGAGTCAGTGAGGTGAGTGTAAAAACGTAGCGATGAAGTTTGTTTTAATCACTCGCAGAAATGTGTAGCATTAAATGGACAGTTGGTCGAAAAATTCCATGTGAAGCCAGAAAATCCCTTTCCGAATGCAGGGAGAGAATGCGCAGTTGAAACCCATTGTGTGCCCAGTTAATAGCTACCATCCGGAGTACAGTGAGAAATGACCCATTGTCTCGCGATAAGAACAGGCACGCCGGCGCAAGACATTCTACGAGCCAGTCCACTCTCGCCGTTCTACGAGCCACACGCCATACGTAGAAAGGATCGAGGCGTTAAACCTAGGCCAGAAATTCCCAAGCCTATACTAAAAGGGGGACAGCAAGCAGTACGAGATGCCCTGGTAAACACCCGACCAGTGAGGATGGAAGGTGGCTAAAGGGGACCCAAAACGAGAGGCTGCTCCACTCGTGCATTAATTGCGCATGCACGCGTAGCCGGATACCCGCTGCCTACGACGGCACTAACGCGTTCGTTATGCTGCGCCGGGCACCGCGCAACCAAATTAGGCGAAACCTCGCTGAACGAGAACTATCGAAGATAAGCGCAGCATTATAAGGCAGTCGGCGTGGTGTGGATTACATTTGTTCTGCAATGTACGTATGTGCATCTCTCTGCTCATACTCCTCACGCATGTACATATAGGGTGTCGCAACTAACGTTAGCTAAGCTGCTCAATAAAAAAAAATCCTGGAGAGAGATACGATTTTAAGACCGATAGTGTTCGGTCGACAGACCTCTGACGTCTTATAATTGTATCATGCACCGTGAATCCTCAATTTACTTTTTTTTTTCGTTGAACTGCTTGGCTAACGTTAGCTGGGACACACGGTAGGATAATGCATACTAGATCAGCGTAACCCCCAAACAAATTGTCACCACGCATAACACATTCCGCGCACCACGCAGACAGCCATATAATGTTGTGCATATCTGAGACATTTCCCGTTCAGGAAGGTTCCACATAATTTTTTGTATTTAACACAGTACGTCGGTGAGTAATCACTACCAAGGTTACAGATGACCATACAACATGCAGGAACACAAGCTTTTGCAACACAGGGTCTAGAAACATCTGGAGGCGAGAATGCTCTTTCCTGCACATTGCGCATTTGCTTGGTGCGAAAAAAAAAAAAAAAAAAAAGATGGCCTGTCAACGGAAACAATCACGACCGAATTACAATTCGCGAACTTCGTGCCTAAAGTGGCGCGGTGACGTCACTATGACGCTAAACATTGAGCTGCATTCTCGCTTGGTTCGACCACTTTGTTGTGTGTCTGCATGAAACGTTCAAAAATACGTGGCCAGATCAAGTGTAACGTTTTTTTTTAAATAAACGCCTCACTGTGACCTGAACCAGAAGTTTCCAGAATTTATGACAGCAGAGGAAGACATAATGCGGTAATTTTAACAGTGGCGGCACTATTTTTTCCAGCTTTTTGTGTCCTTCTGGCTTTGCCAAGTCTCCATTCACCATAATATCTCAGTGACATGGGGGCACTTTCGATCATGATTGAGCCCGATCGGTGTCAAAATTCGATGATTTCGATTCTCTCAAGCTGCGGTAGAGAGCAAATCGCGTTCGAGAAATTCGATCGCGATCAAAAGTTACATTATATATGACTGGTGTTAAGGGTAGCATATTTGCAGTTCCTAAGCGTAACAATGTAGGCAAAAAAAAAAAAAAAAACATTCACCGCCCTTTCCACTTCGTGAACACGGTCGAACAGCGAAGCTGTGTTAGTTACACCGAGTGTTACATGTGCATGTGTTGCACGTGATGCAATTGGGTAAACACAAATAAACACAAATCTACAACTGGAAGTTATATTGAAACGTTGCGAGGCGAGAAGAGGCAGCGACTTCCGACGCTACTCGACGAGTATCCAGCTTTCTGGTCGAAACCTGCTGAGCCGCCGCCAGAGGCACGGGCTCAGGTCACGGACAGTGCGTGCGTTCGGCGCGAATGCAGGGAAACGCGGTCGGCGTCGGCAGCAGCTCTGCACGTTCGTTATCCGTAAGGGCGTGCCGCACAGAAACACCTCTTATCGCTTCTCCTCCGCACGCCCAGCGCGACCTCTCATTGCTCGCCTCCCCCAGCACGCGCACTCATTAGTTTCCTCCTCCCCCAGCATGCCTCTCCTCCTCTGCTGGACACGTGACCTCCGCCGGCACGGCTTCCATCCTCTCCTGGTCATGTGACATACGTGATGCCGGACAGACTGCGAGGGGCCGACTAATAACAGGACTAATAACAGCTTCGCTGTTATTAGTCCCGTCAGTATTCCATTTCCCGTCAGTATTCCATTTAACTATCCGGACATGAGCGGCTCCCTTTGCTTCCTCTCTTTCCAGTAAACGAATCACGCGCAGAGACTCCGCACCAGCTGGTCACACGTTCGCAGCGCCGCAAGAAACAAAAGAAATGCCGGCTCCAACCGTCGACACCTTCGCCAGACGAAGCCCTCGCGTCACACGGCCTCCGAACTTTTGCTTTCGGCGGCTTCATTCAGCCTTCGTCAACGTTGTTACGCGCTACTCTGTAGAGTAAACGAGTCTTGAGGCTAACCTCTCTGCGATACGAATCGTTATAGTCAAGAGGCTCCCTCGGTAACTTTCCTTCCACTTCATTAAGTCGCATATAATTAGGCGCACAAGATTTCCTTCTTTTTTTTGAACCACCTTGAAGTTCACGAAAGTTCACTCTAAAGCTCCTGTTATACACGTCCAACTGCATGCCGTTTAGAGGCCGAGCTCGTGCCAATTGGCGTCTATCTGTATACAAGCAGCACGTTTTTTAAACAAGAGGCTTATAGTACAGGGACGACGAGCAGGCGACTACGCAGACACGGCTCCTGTTGGCTATTCGTCGGTTTGAAGAACAATTTTTGCCAAGTTACCATCGTAAACTCGGCCATGTGTGTGTTGCATATGAAGCAAACAAATAAATCTAGTCAGCTTAGTCTGAGAGTGATAAAGTCTGTGCATGTATTTTGAAACCCACAACACATTCATTACCTTACCGTACAGAAAGGAAGTTACGTGCGTAGCGATGATACGCAAAGCCACCTAAGAACTTTCTCTTTTCTAGCATCACAGAATTTGTTATTTTTGAGAATACTATTATTTTTTTTCAATTATAATTTTAAGCTAATACATTATTCGTCAATGTATGCCCCTTCCCTCCCCCCCTTTCGTTTTACAAACAACTCCATAACCGCGCTGGCTTCTAGGCTTCTAGTTAGTGCGTGCAATCATCGGAACAAGCAAGCAAGCAAGCAAAAGCAAGAAAGTGGAATTCAGCGAGGGAAAATGCTGCAGCCGCAGTGAGCTCACAGCCCAAATCCGCTGCTGTCCCTTTTCTAGAGCGCTCCGTGCCTCTAACTCCGGAGAAACGTATGAAGTTACGACCTTACCGGAACAGTATTCCTCAATTGGATATCTATAGAAAGATAGGTAATATCGACGGCTTGACGCGCGAACCCCGCAGAAACACAGAACCACGGTATTGTGGTCGTACTAAATAGAGCGAGGAGAACTAAAAGTGCGTCTGTCTATCTGATCCCCCCCCCCACACACACACACTCACTCCATCACTCTCTCTCTCAAGCACTCAATGTTGACCAGTTCCTTGATTTTAAGTTCACATACTTTATATGCGACATCTGTGGTGGAGATGGGATGTTCTACATCCGCGACCATGACCATGAATGCCACTAACATTCCCAGGATTAGGTTTAGTGCACATATGCAAATACACAAGAAAGTGGTCGGGCGGACAGTCACCGCCGTAGATCAATAGGTAAAGCATGGAACGCGCCACGTGGAGGTGGTGGGGGTTCGGTTACCCACTGGTGGCAAATTATACCTTTTCCATCATTTTCGTAGCCCTTCTCATTATCATTTCTACATTTAAATTAAATAAACAGCTACATTCATCCAAAGCTTTACCTTGCATTAATTGTCGGCTGGCTTCACCTAGGGCCGTATTCTGAAACGTTCCACTTCGGCGAAATTTCTTTTTTCGCTTTCAGGCGCGCGCTGATTGGCTGGTTGAGCAAAATTGAATGACGTCGGACTCAACCAGCCAATCAGCTCATCCAATTTTGCTAAAACAGCCAATCATCGTGTGCCTGAAAGCGAAAAAGAAATTTCGCTGAAGTGGAACGTTTCAGAATACGGCCCCTAGTTGCTACACACACACACGAGCACGTGATATTGCAATCCTGTAAATACATCTTAAGACCGTTTGAACAGGGCAAATTTTCTTAACCTGTATACAGACAAACATAAATCGCGCACAAAATTCGGGTGTGTCCTTGTTGCTGACATCTAAATGAAGAAGTACAGTATTAATGCAGGAGTTACATGTAACGCGTATTGTAGACGCATGCAAGATATGGTGTAACCGGAGATCTCTGGGAAGAGGCCTCTTGGAAGTAGGATGGATTAGGTTAATTACTGCAATTTCCGTCGGCAGTGAACCTATCGACATGCTACACAGGAAATAAGTGATAAAAATTGAATACCGTAAGTTCATAGACCATCCAACAAATCGACTGTACACAGGCTATACAATTTTTTTTTACAAAGGCACTAAACAGACGTCAAATATATAAGGAAGACTCGTCACAGCGAAAAAATTTCATAGCTACAAGCCAATGCGTCGCACGTTTTGTTCTCATTCATTCCTTGTAGTTTCGAACTGTAGGCGGTGTTGCACGAAAAGACAGGCAGGCTACGCGTAAAGATCCACGCGTTAGAAAAGTGGGAAAAGAGGCGGCTGTCGCGCGGCACGGCGCGCACGTGCAGTCAATGGCATCGTTTATTACAGACCGCAGTCGTGAGCCACTCATAGGCCGCTACACACCTGTGGGAAAGCTTACACATAGGGGCGGCGGCACGACGGCTAGAATAGGATGGCCAATAAAAAAAGATCGTTGCTGAGGGCCCTAAAAAAGGGGGGCGGGACTGTTTACGTAGGCCCGAGTTGTCTCCGGCATCATAAAAGTTTTTTTTTTTTTAAATGCGGCAAATGTGAAGGCCGATCTCATGGTGGATGTACACACTGTATATGAATACGGAATTAGCAGCGCCATTGCGCGGGCCCAGTCACAGCTTGCCCTCCGGGACTAGCACGTCCGTGTCACGTGACCGAATCGGATGCCAATGTAGTCTTCGAACTATCTATTGCTGGGACTACGACGACGTTTCGGACGGTTCAACAGACACCCGATAGCACCGTGTGTTTCCAACGGCGAACACGAACGTGCGCGTCTGTGTGCGCGCCTGTGCTCCAGGTTGGAAACCTTTGTGCTCCACGATGGTCGCGCGAGTTTTGCACAAGGCCATGTTTCGAGTGCCAGTTCCCTCCCTGTCCTGGACGAGCGTTCCCCAAATCCGTGTCATTGCCGTTGGAAAAGCCTTCGCCTTTCCCTTTCCTTCACATGAAGTTTGTCGAGTTGACCGCTCGTTACGTAACAATGAATTTAAACGTCTTTTTTTTTCTTCGCTCTACGTTGCCTCGTCTCTGTCCAGGCCCTCTCCGCTGATCGACCTGCTCAAGGTCCATGCCACTGGCCCAACGCTACCTATGATACTCGAGAGCCACATGTAACAGCCAATACAGCCCTTAGGTGTTCGCTCTCAAGGATTGCCAAATGTAATCCAGGTTTAACGGAAACTTGTTAATTAAACTAGGTGTTTCTTTTTATACGGAAGACTGCCATGCCCAGACCCCTGTTGTTCTTGCAGGAAGTCTACGTGACTGACCGGACATTGCCAGAAAAGGAACTTTTCTTTGCGACAATAATTTACGTAATAACTGAAACGCGCTAATGAAATTTTACATTATTCACTTTAGGTCACATGTATATGCGACACTGAAGCCAAAACAAAGAAAAAAACAGTGAAATGACATGAGCTGTGCTAGTGAATTGCTTTCCACAATAAAAAAATAAAAAATAAAAGCCACTCTTACCGTGACAAGAAGTTTGGCGAGCCAGAAAATAAGCAATAACAAAATTCAGGTGCAATCTAGCGCTAAATGCATGAGAAATGCGTTAGAACTGCGTGGCACCTCCTTGAGGTCCCGGATCCATGATTTAGATCTTGCTCACCACATTGCAAAGTGTCGTTCGGGCGCTTTAAATCTTTAAAGGGATATGGACACAAAAGTTGGTGGGTGGTTTTTTGCGTCGGCACAAAAGTTGAACTGTTGTAAATGACGAATACAACAAGCTGCTTTGAAAAAAAAAAAAAAGAACGAGAAACATCTTTTTTTTTGCGATTTTCTGTTGCACCTTGCCTCCAAGCGGCCGCCGGCAGAAGCTGAAATTTTACGTCATAACACCCACCCGTGGCCAAGGTCGGCCACAGCTGTCACAGTGTTTCCAGGGCTGTCGGTCTCTTGCAGCGTTTGTTTAACCCCTTTCAGCGATCTTCGCACATGGTCCGTCTGAAACACTATCCCCGTCGGCGCTCCACGGAGGTGGTGCGTCTTACATGAGGCTTCCCGCTGTCGTCGCTCGGTACTGACGCGTTCGTCGCGGCGGAAGGAAATGCCCAGACAATGCTGTTATAACAGCATCGTCAGTCGTGACCACGCCGTCGCACACATTTCCCAGAGACGAGAAGGTGCGTAAACTTTGGATACCTGCCTATTAGAGAGCTTTAGCTTGTCTGGTAATCGGGTAAATGGGGGTGTTGGGACGTTCGGGCGGAACCGTAAACGTGAGCAGCCTGTATGGTGCTGCCCCCTGGTGGCACAGAGCTCAAACAGACAAAAAAACAGCCAATATTGCAGTAACCAAGTGTATTCTACTTCGCTGCTGGTGCAAATTTTCTGCAGCAACACGATTACTCCACTGCTGAAAATTTACACCAGGAAATGACCAATAATTCTTGCATAAGTGTCCGGTGCAGAGCGAAATCTTCGCGCTACGGTTCGCCAAAACCTGACTGGCACTTCCACAGCCGCCTGCTCTTCTTCGTCGCTTGACGTGGAAGGCTCATAACCGTAAGCGGTAATATTTCTTGTCAAGTTGGAATGGTCCTCGTCTTCAGATGTGTACTCATCGCTGGTAGACGCACCAGAACTCGAATCCATGCTCGCGATGGCGGCGTCGGCGTGCTTCGAATGACCGCGGCCGGCTGGCTGGCTGTTCGACGAGGGTGTCGTGATGTCACGCCTTCCAACTCCCACCGGGGTCAAGCGGCGAGGCACGCGCTCACAAAAACGCCAGAAATAAAGCCATCGGCTCAAAAATGAGCTAAGTGACTACTTCTTTTTGGTGTAATCACATACTGAGGATTCATTTTCAGCATTTTTGAAAAATTTTCAGATTTTGTGTCCGTATCCCTTTAAGTCCTGCCTCTTCGAGGAGCGAAGTGCAACTGAAACACACGCGCGCGCGCGCGCGCGCGCACACACACACACACACACACACTTAGTGCATGATTCGCAGGCTTCTTTCATGCTCGGAAAAACACTTTTATGTAGCACGTACTGAGCAACAGAAAACTGCACCAAGAGCCTTTCATGTTGCTCTACAATTTACTCATTGACACTTTTCATCGAATTATAGTATTTGAGAAGTTGATTAATTAATTAAGACTAATACTGATGCACCAAATACTTGTGATATGTATTGAGTGTAGTGTTAGCCTTATTCCTATTTTGTTTTGTATTGTGCATTGTAGCGTTACTGATGTATTTTCTTTCTTTTAGAATGACACGTGTCTTGATTAATTTCCAACCATGCCAAAACTGAACTGGAGAATTTTTTTTTTGTTGACTGAACATGTGTGCCCTTCGGTCATAGGTGTCTGACCTGCGGTGAGCTCTCGTCAGGAAGTACGCCATTAGCTTCTTTCTTTGGCGCCTCCCGTGGACATGTTCTGTGTAGACAGGTTCATGTCCGAATAAACTGATTTGAAAACTGAAAAAAATAAATAATAATAATTGTATAATTGGTCGGAATGCAAAAAATCATCTATCTCCAGGCGACGGCAAACAAAATTACCTTGGTTCTGTCCAGCTACGTGGCATTTGCGTATTTTTAAAGCTTGGTCTAAGTTACGTGAAACAGCCTGTATACTGAGTGTGAATGGTGCAGCCCCGTGGATCGACGCATAATGGATGGCGCGTGCAACCCAGATTACTGACCCTTTTCTTGGCGCTCCCGTGGGCGCTGCAATGTTTGATCATGTGGTGATGCGTCCATTGCTTGCCTCAGATGCCTCCGTGTTTTCAATGGAAATGCATAACACCGGTGCGGCGCAGCAAACCTCTGTTCCGATGCATATCGTACACGGTGACTGTGTGGACGACACGAAGCTTTGGCCACAGCGTCAGAGAACATGTGAGTGCTTTCAGAGCGGATTACGTCTTGTCCAAACGGCGCGCGCAACGTATACGGTACTTGTACTAAAAGCGGAGCTAGAAATGTATTCCAAGCTGTCCAAACTTTCCGCTTATGAATTAAATCAGGATCAGTGTGCTCTTCGTTCTTTGCTTGGCAAACATTTTGAAACAGCGGCTTGTCATGCTTCTGACTCAGTAATGTTCCTCGGTGCAGCCACTATCTGATTGTTTTTCAGCCTAATCGCTTGCGGGTGTGCTCTGCTGCGATAGATTTCTTCTTGTTATGCACAAAGCTTGGAATGTAAATGTTCCGTACTTTGTGGTAGCTTGTAGCAAAGACGTATTATCGCTAATCCCTTGCTTACTCTGTGGACCGTCACAAAACGTTCAGCTTCCAACATGCGTGTCTTGCCGGTGTAGTCGCCGTCACTCATGCTTCGGCACAATGATTCATATGTAAGCCCATTCACTTATTATTGATACGCTGACGATAGGGTGGGCGTAAGTTTGCGTGCGAGTAGGAGTGGATGTCTGTAGATAACGTGCGAGAAACTATGCCAGTAAGTGGGTCTACTTATTTTCCCTTGGTAACGAGCGGTACTCACTCTTAAGTGCCGACGTTCTGGAGTTGAAATCTTTTTTTTGGAGGTTAGCGATACAACGCTGGTGGATGAATTATCTTTTTTTATACTTGAGGAAAACCATGCATCGCGAAGGGCCGGCAACGCAAGCAGTCCTTATGTAGCAGCGGCGACACAGGTTGATTCCATTCCTTAATATGCGAACCACTATTTTTGCAGCTACTAACTACCGCACACATCTACCCTTTATCGTTACAGATTTTGCAGCATGAATTGGGCACAGTGCATTAGCGAACACCCAGTTGCATTTCCGACAGCTGATCGCACAGTAGCAGGGCAGAAGCAGTAATGGTTTCGTATTTGTGTATGTTTGCTGAGGCAACGTGTGGCGCGTCGCCGAAAGTGCCATCTCGTTCCTCTAGAGCAAACTGCTCCGGGTTAAAATTTCGCACCATCCCAATTAGTATATACCCTGTGTTAACAGATGCCGTTGTGAGCTGCCAGACGTGATGCGACAGGCTTCAGACCCCTACCCCACGCTTGACAAGTGGCGCTCAGCCGGAGCGATTGCTGGCAACTTCTTGCAAGACTATAGGACCGCTTGCACGTGGCCTCCGAGATCACGCGTCAGAGTGCGATCTCGGAGGCTACGGCATGCAGCAAGCAACACTCCTCCCCCTTGGCAAAAGCGACAAGTAACCTAAACGGGAGGCAAGTGATATCCCAGTTGACACTAAGTTGAAGAAATGTAGCTGGGCTGGTCATGTAATGCACAGAGCAGATTACCGGTAGTCAACCCAACTTACATAACGGGCGCCAATGGTAGAAGAGACATGCTCGATGACGGCACAGAACTGGGTGGTCCGATGAAATTAGGAAACTTCCAGGCATAAAGAAATTGGATCAGCTGGCGCAAGACGGTAATTGGAGATCGCTGGGAGAGGCCTTAGTCCTGCAGTGGACATAAATATGGGCTGATGATGCACGATGAACCCAAGTTCCTCTTCGGTGGCTGGAACGTTAAGTCGTGATCTCCCCCCCCCCCCCCCCCCCCCCCCGTTGAGCCTCAAACATTTCCCGCAGCTCGGTTGTACGACAAATCCTTGCCCCATATTTATAGTTAGACATGTGCGCTGGCCACAGCTGCTGCTTTAGCAGCTTTACGTGAACGCCGCCAAAATAAACAAAACAGAGGCAGATGCTAGCTTTGCAGAAGAAAGAAAGAAAGAAAAGAGAAAGCAGCAAGGTTTCACATCTGCCACTGCCACTCACGTAACGTGCCAGTTTGTCTTCTTTTGTCCATCTGTTCTTGCAAGGAAAGTGGTCTGTCGCATCACTGAATCCGCTATAATAGAGCTATAATCGGGCCAACCAGTTGTCAGCAGCGCAACATGCGAGACAGAAAGCTGTGACTTGTCTCTAAATTGCTATATAGTAGCGATGTGCGAATGTTTGAAATTAAGAATAGCAATCGAATACTCCTTCCTATTAGATTCGTATTCGATTCTTGATAATTCACAATTCGAAGTCGTCAAATATTCATTCTGTCCGAATACTATAATAGAGCACTACTACAGTTCTTGCAGTCTACAGGGAGAAAGATGGATGCCGAATAGAGAATCCTCTGAATGACTCTGCTGCAAGAGAACCACAGTTGTTACTTCAATGATAGCGCGCAAAACTACTGCTGCAATGACGGGCCATGTCTCAGAGGCACAAACGCGCCAGCAACAGCATAATTACGAATTTATATAGTGACTTATTTCCTCCTTTGAAGAGATGAGCACGAAAAAAATAAAGAAGTTTGTGACGCTTTGTAGTTGAAGGAATCACCACAAGGTGACGCCATGAGTGTTGCTGCTGCCGTCACCATCTCCTAATATTCCGGTATTCCGTAAACCGAAATACATGTGCGGACAGGCCAAGCGAGACAAGCTAAAGTTCACCTGCTAATGTGCAGCATGTTCCACACTCAGTTGCGGCGCTTCTCAACGACAGCTGGCAAACAAGTCCACCATCTAGCTACAGAACATAACCTACACTGCAAATGAGCTGACACTGGGCTCCATAATGCATGTTCACATTGTCCTGTCCTTTCTTCCTGTCTCGATATATTTCGTATACTTCGAGCAAGCTGAAAGAATGAAGGCTACAAAGAAAGAAAGAAAGAAACAAATGAAAGAAGCCCTCAACAGAATCATGGAGTCTCGAGATAGCGTGGACAGAGCCCCGGGGTCGCACCCAACTATCGTGTTACAGCAAAAGGTGCAGGTATTCTTTGCGCAGGTGTGCTTAACAGCGCCGCCACAGTTTGACCTCCCTAAAAAAATCCGTAAACTCTGTAAACTGTTTTGATCTCTGTGAACTTCGTACAAAACACGCAGGGAGTCATTTTCGACCTGCACTTTAAGAAAAGTTAATTTGCATCCATTGGGGGCTTATCTTGTCCCACAACGATAATCGTCACCTATCTTGCGTGCCTTTCCTTTCTTTAACGCTGTGCGCCCTGTACTTCCAGGCCACGAACGGCATTTGCTTTAATGATGTGGCATTGCACTCTGGATAGAAA
This sequence comes from Dermacentor silvarum, assembly GCF_013339745.2. Lineage (NCBI taxonomy): Eukaryota > Metazoa > Arthropoda > Arachnida > Ixodida > Ixodidae > Dermacentor > Dermacentor silvarum. The sequence continues at coordinate 46,396,369 of NC_051158.1, read as the reverse complement.
AGTAGCGAGCGCAGAGTTTCCAAGAAAGGAAATGCAAGCAAGGCAGATGACGATTATCGTTGAGGGACAAGGTCAGCACCAAAGGGTGCAAACTTTTGTAACAGTGCACCCAGTCTGCTGAAAATCACTTCGTACAGAGCATTAGTTGAAAGAACAGAGAGGCAGTCAGGGGGCAGACACTCAGTAGAAACAAGAGTATTCTGTCTGTGCCCATGCGCTCTTGTTTTACTAAGAAAGCAATACAGGCTTGTGTTATGATTACTGTTAAATGTGTCCACGTGTATTATTCTTTAATACACTCACAACCTACCGTATATACTTCAAACTAGAACTACAACAACACATGTAAACACCGTGAACAAAGCGCTGTTTCTGCCTCTTCATATGCATTTTTGGGCTATAATTAATATTTAGCTCAAGCTAGGACAGATTACAGTGTTTCAGGGGGTATGTGGTGCTCCACAGCCTAGTGCATACGAGGTCCCGAGTTTGATTTCTTCGCCATGTTGCGACCGACTGGCTAAGCGAAAAAAAGAACGGTCCGTGTGCCCGGATTCATCTTCAGTACTCGCCTCGATAGTTGAAGGTCGTCGATTCGACAATCGCCACCGCCCGTGCTTATACTTGCAGGTTTTAATGGGCACAGCTAGGGAAGAAGAATGCACCTTCTTTAGCTAGACCTTCGCTAAACATGAGCAAACACAAACACACACGCACACACACACACAAAAAAAACCCCAAACCTAATGCCGTAAATACAAGTATAGTTGTGTCCCGTATCCGCCATCTATACGAGAAGATGCTGTCGGGTGTAGTTCCGAACGCCAAGTCTTGTCTTAATAACACTGTCTAATATGGAGCTTGTCTAACCGTGTCTAGTTAACATGGACCAAGGTTTACAAGAAGATGGATCATTTTGCGTGAACGAAACTAAGTGCATATTTCTCAGAGTTGAGTTGAGAAGCCACAGGTAATGTTTTTTTGGTCAGGACATTGAATTAGTTTATTAAAATTAATTTGCTAGCTCGTTATTTAGGACAATATCCTAATTTTCAGGTCGTCAATTGAGTTGCAGACAATTATTAGAATCTATCATCGAACTGGGTTGTTTTCAGGAAGATAAAATTATTGTGCCCAATTTTTCCAGCTGGAAAGCGGAGGCCCGCAACACATGAAAAAATTACTGGTGGCTTCTCAAATCAACTGTGAATATGTATTTCGCTATGTTCCCATAAAACGATGAGTCCTTTTAAAAAAATAATGGGTCCATGTTAGCTGGGAGACCTTGTATATCCAGTAGCAGCTGTGACTATGTATGTGTGTGTCACAATAAGAAAGTTCTGTTGCTGGAATGCCAAAGCTAAATTATGGGCGTGCCAAAACCACGATCTGATTATGAGGCACGCCATAGTGGGGGACTCCGAAATAATTTGGACCACCCGGGGTTCTTTAACGTGCACCTAAATCTAAGTACACGGATGTTTTTGTATTTTGCCCTCCATTGAAATGCGGATGCCGTGGCTGGTATCTGATGCGCAACCTCGTGCTTGGCAGCCCAACACCACATCCACTAAGCAACCACGGTGGGTGGACCGCCAAAGCTATATACACAAAGCCACCATACATGATGCCCATGTCATGATGGAACTACCTGTGTGTGTATATGTAATCGTCTCTGTAATTAATAAACATTTTCTAAACACGTTAAGGTTCCATGGCACGGCTAACGTCATCTGCGATAACAATGTCCATCGGAACGATATGTCCCATGCCTATCCAATGGTCGTTTAGGGCAAACCAAAGGACAAACATCGGAGCCATCCAAGAATATATGTTGGACCATGCAATGCGCAACCTTGGCCAGGTTGCCAGTATGTTTTTAAAACAACATAGGCACCATCAGCCACCCGATGTCCTGGTGTCAATCCCCCAAGCTAGGCTCAATTGCTATTTCTATAGTTCCCGAAACCAATTCTTAGTTGGGGCCACGATACATATCTTGCCAAGTTTAGGCAAATTTTTTTTATTCCTCATAGGAATGTTATCACAGAAATTCTGAATTGGCAGCCTCTCTCCCACGCCATTTCTGTACAATTAAGTATATTTACACAATATAGTTACTTCCAGGAAAGAAAAATCAAAATGCCTAGCTTTTACTTCACACGTTCGCCACGTCCGCATAAGAAACGGTAACGAGGTCGCTTGTTGTTGACATGATGTCGCACGTCTATGACACATAAGCATCAATCACTTGTCCTGGCTCTATCGCCTTCATTAGCACTGACCGCGAGAACCGGTAGGAGATGTGTATGTTTGGGAATCGGTGAGACTAACTACAAGTATTATTATATAGTATAGCATGTACTTTACTCGCCGAATGCGCCAAAAAATTAAAATAAATCAAACGATCTAGAATTCAGCTTAGTTTCAGTAACCTTATTGTGAGCGACGTTTGCTTAAACCACGCATACATTAAACGCGCACAGCGATTTACAAACGTATTTGCGATGTGTGTCATTCCCGAGAGCTTTCTCTTAAAACGTCTATCGTTATAAGAATGTATGTAATTTCCCTCATTGTAGCTTCAAACAAAACAGCGTATGCAACATATAGTCCGACGTATGCGCTGAACGAAGCTTCATAGCGTTTGCTAACAGCTGCGAAACGGCGAGCGGTTGAAATTAAAAGAAAGAAAAAAAGAAAGGAATAGCGAGAGGACAGACAAACTGTCACAGCTCATCGCACGTGTGTACTGATTCCTTCAACTTTAGGGAATGCGACAGCGAGCGGATGGACGACTAGACAGGACGGCGTCCATCAAATGACACAGAGCGCTGTCTCGGCTACGTGCATTGCACAAAACACAAAACAAAGATACTTTTCGTCTCCGGTCGGAAAGAGGCTCCGCTCGGGCGCTACTGAAACTAATGAGCAAGCCGGGCTTCGAATCAACAAGAAACCACTTGAGTTTTAGGAGATAAGCGCCTTCCCGCCGTCGGAAAAATCATAGAGGTTTTATATAGCACGCATGCTGGGTGTTAAACATTGCTACGATGCGCTGAAATAAACAAACTTACGCGTGCAGGTGTGGTTGTTCTTTCGGCGTTTCCAACCGCAGGTAAGCGACGCTGTAGTGCGTAGCGACTGTGCGTAGATCGGCCAGGCGCACGTCGTCGTCCCATGGTCGTCGCCCGGTGCAGCTAGCGCTTTCCGTTGGCCAAAACGCTCGGTCGTAGCACACGCAAAAACGCACACACTGTCACGATTCACGAAGCGTTCGCGGCGGCTTTCGCAAACCTGCGCGACACCGAGTACGAGCACATCGCAGCTGCTGGCAGCTCGGAGAACGCCAGCTTGCCTGATACGGGCGGAGGGGGCATGAAAACAAGGAGAAAAAGAGACGTCCCTCCTGTGGATCCAAAATGGAGTAGTGTGTCCACTAGACAGTGTTGTCTCCAAGTTTCGGTTTCAGAGAAAACCGAATCAAATCTTGATTACTTTAAACATACAAACTATCAGATCTATACTATACGCGCTACTTTGTTTGAATCTTTCATCCCTGATATTTATAGCAACGTCTTCCCGTTTTTTGCAGAAATAAAATTTCTCCGCGTTACTGTGTTTCGTTCTCCTTGCGCGCTTGGGAGTGGGCGCACCGAAAGGTTAAAAATCAGGCCAGCGCTTCCTGGATCGTCCCCATGGCAACAGGCGCGACGGAAGTTGACATGGGAAGTGACGTCTCGGATGCCAGCGTGTCTTGAGGGCAGCAATGGCGGACAGCGGCGGCGATCGTGGCGGTGTCGTAGCTTCCAACGTCGCCCCTGCCGACTCTTCGACATCCGGCGACGGCCAAGACTCGAAGAAATCAGACATGGGAGACGTGAGTGACGTCTGTCTCGTTCTCGAAGCCAGAGTCCTTGCCTTTTGACGTCCAACGCCACGCGCAGTGTCGGGTTCCACGATCCTTAGGTGGTGGGTTTAGTTGTCAACGTCGTTCCATTCCTGCGCGTTCGAATCCGGCTCTGGTGCTATCGCGCTTAATTAAAGCGACCTTTGCACTCATTTTTTTCTGCGACGCAATTTGGCTCGGAAGCTCACCCTACACACATGAGTCGCTAGATGTAAACGATCGTTTATTACGCTCAGCTCGCCTCTATTTTTTTCTTGTTGCGGCAAACTACTTCCGCCTGTACGAGAACACACCTCTGGTTGGGGGGTCGTGGCGTATGCAACCAGCTTGGTTAGGTGGTTTGCTTTTCTTTTTCTTAACCCCGTTGCGAACCCTCGCGCAGTCCTTGATGGCCTTCGCCGTGCCTCTTCTTTTTTTTAAGCCGGTGTACGGCACGCCTCGTTTAGCCCCCAGCGATCGCGCTCCGGCTTGTTTGCGTCGGCGACGTCGGCGCGCCGGTACGTTGTCGCGTCGGTACACGAATGTACACCATCTGCAGTGATGTTGACACATTTTTTCTTCGTCGCGGAGACTGCCGGTAGCGGGCGTCATAACTTGACAGCTGAGCCGCATCAGCCATCTGAAAACCGGCCTAGAAGGTCGCAGTTGTGGGTGTGAGAAAGCGAAACTAGTCGTGGATGGACGGAGCTACAAGATCTAACTACGCGCAGAATCGTGAGGACGCGCGGTCAGACGCTTGCACTCCGAACTTTAAACGTGATTTACTGGGCTCTTTCATTATTTTTTTCTAAAAGCTTTCTTACGAGCAGCTGCGCGGCCTTTTTTATATGCGTACAAAGATGTCAAGGTAGTTTTACTTTTCTTTATTTTTACATTTTTCCTTTAGACGGCGCACGTCGCTGTAGAATGGAGTGCGGGTTGAAGGGCAGCTAACGAGGGCGCGCTACTTGAAGCGGGGGTTTTTGGTGGCGCCTGGCTTGCGGGCCCTTGTGGGTCGTTTTGCGCAAGAACAAACCCTTAAGAAGCGTCATGCAGGCACACTTGAGCACATAAGGGCAGGAGTGGTTTAAGAACTAATCTTTGCCCGAGAGCGCAAGCCTTTCAACTACATCGACTCAGAAGGAGATATCACTTTGCTTGTTAACCCATTCAACATATGCGTGTCCCTAGGCGTGTCGTGGGCGTCTCTAGAACTCGGAGAATTTGTATACATGCGCCAGCCAGTTACGTTCGTTCATTGCCGTGACGTCACGGTGGCGACGAACCTTTTTTTCGATGTCGGCGTTTCGCGGGAACTATGTTTTGGAGCGCGGTGGCACAGATGGCATGTGCACTGCGGTTTTGTGGGCGGAGCTTGTGCTGAATTCTTAAGTCATGTGTAGGGTAACCAAGTGGACACGCGTCTGGCTGACCTCCCTGCCTCCTCTACCATTCCTGCTCCTTAAGGGTGGTGCGTTAGCTTGAATAGTGCGCGAAGAAAATTGGAATACCTTCTGTGTGGACTCTTGCATCACGGCAGGCAGCTCAGCTGGCATTGCAAATCTCCGTTGCGTTTTCTCAGCTGCGTTGTGTGGCCCATAACGTTGGCAGGACAAGGCTTGCCTTTGGTGTATTCACTTGCTTCAACCATGGCCTGCGAGACTGCATGCGTTGGCAGGTGTTGCGCCGACCGTACCATTCGTCACTCTCCAGCAAAAAAAGCGTAATCTGGTGCACGTGCCTGTTTGCCCCGAGGTGGCACTGTTAGTCGAGATCTCTGGCACCTGTGGAGGTGGCCGAAAATTTTCACATATCCCAGGCAATTTTTCAGCTCTGCCTCAAACATTTTGCAATCTTAACTGTTTAGTGATTTTGTGCCTTTCTATATCCTTACCATTGATTTTGTAGTACCTATAGTCTGTACATATGTTAATAAATTATCATTGCGCTGGGGGCGAAATGCGAAAACACCCGTGTACTTAGATTTAGGTGCACGTTAAAGAACCCCAGGTGGTCCAAATTTCCGGAGTCCCCCACTACGGCGTGCCTCATAATCAGATCGTGGTTTTGGCACATAAAACCCCATAATTAAATAATTAAATTTATTAATTTTCCTAAACAAATAGTGTGGTTTCACACACCATCCATAGTCTGTGAAGTGGCAGCTTATCGTAGATGACCGAGTTTAATTCCTGTCTGCCTAGTTTTTTTCTTTCTTGTTAAATTTTTTTTTCTATTTGGCATTGTGGTTATTCAGCAATTGCTATTGCAATTTTAGTGTTTGTCGCATACTCTGCAGTGCTATGATGTTTGTGTAATATTTATGAGTATCCTTCCCTACATACTTTTTTCCTCTTTTGAGTTTGATGTTGCTAGCTATTGCATTGTGTGAATAAAACATTTGTTGCATTAATGCTTTTCTGCCTTGTTGACTAATGCTTGTTTTACATTGATTTAACCATAGTTTTCAACTTCTATTGGACTTTTTGCATTGACTCTATTGATCTCTCACACTATTACGTTGTGCGAATAATGCTTTTTGTTACGTAATGCTTCTTTTTCTCGCCTTATTGAATAACGCTTGTTTTACATTGATGTAACCGTATTCCCCCCCTTACCCAATGCCTTTGAAAGGCATCTAAGACATTCATAAATAAATATATAAAAAAATAAACATGCCGTAAGCAGACATACGGAAAAGTGACTAGTATTTTGGTTTCAATGTAATTAACATTTTAATGAATACTATGTTTAGGTATGGTAATGCGTGCTTGGGCAGCAATTACATGTGCCAATAAATGAGTAAATAATTGCATAATTTATCATTTCACACTTGGTGCACAATTTCTCGCTCCATTCAGCTTTGAAACTGTGGCACGCAGCAGGTAATGGCATTCCAACTCACGCAGCAGAACACAGTTTTTCCTTAATCCTTAAAAAAAAAAAAAAAAAGAAGATAAAGCTTGCCGTGCATTAGTTGAAACCTTCTTTTGTGTGATCTCGCATTTCAGTGACACTTCACCTTTGTCTTTGGATTGCATACTTAATCATGCGAGTTAGGTTCGTGCGCTTACTGACGAAGCCAACGCTAGATATGTAGACGAGCATAAAATGTTTCTTTCTGTACTCTCGCATAATAATTTTGAATGCCTTGCACTCATGAGCTGCAGGGGCGGCGCCAGGATTTTTTTATTGTGGGGGCACCCACGACAAGTGATTTCCTTCCAGGGGGGGGGGGGGGGCAGGCTGGCGGGGAACTTGTGTTTGGCTATTGTTTAACTCCCTACCACTTTCCTCTTATTTTATAAATGCTCACATCAATCACTCGGAAGTCCGAGATAAATCTTGTTGCATGGCACCTACGCTTCGCTTCGTTCAGTCGCTCAAGACTCCAATAAACATACACGGTGTTCTGCTTAGATAAGTGCAATGTAGTAGATATCCAGGCTGTGCATGTTCAAAAGATGACAATCATTAGTCAGCCCAACGTTTCTGTGCATTACAATTTCTCCCACTATTTCTGAACGTGTTTCTTATTTTCTTATATTTTTTAAATTGAACTATCTGAACTTTGTGGTTATTTGGCGTGCTTTCTTTAAGTCATTTAAGAATAAAAGCAGGTAAAAAAAAAAAGCGAACATTTATTTATGTATGTTCAACACACTCGTCTGAGAGCACAACAGGGTTGCGATGCGGATACCAATTCCTCGATGGCTAAAATCTTTTAACAACAGCTTGACTGGGCTGAAGGCATTCTACACACATCAGTCTGAATAAGCTATTCCAGCAACGCAGTAACATACACATTAAAAATTAGCACATTTACACAGCAGTGCTATTGCTAAGAAAATGAAAATTTGTATAGTACATTGTACAGCACACACATAAAAAACAGTATTAAGTAATGAAAAAAAAACCAGGTACCCAGCAGCAACAAAATAACATTAGTTATCTAGATCACAATATAGCTTCAAAAGAGTAATTTCACAGCAGGAGAGAGAACACCGCTAAGCGATGTGCATATCAATTCCAACTTTGGTAAAGACGCGCTAGATTACAAAAAACTAAATTTAAACACCCTTGTGGTGCCGGCTGGTGATTCTAAACGCCGGAAATAAGAAAATAATAACAAGGAGATATACGGGAAATAACAAAAGCAAATGCAAGAGAGGAGAGAACTGCACAAATAGAGGACGCAGTAGGCATGTCAGTCAGTGTCACTTTTGGCCGTACACTACAGCAGGTTTTACAAACGCAAATATTAGCACGGTTCACTACACTAGCTAGGGCACAGACGTCGCCTCGGACAGCACCCTATGGAGCGTCTTTCAAAGCGATGATGAGGACAGATGTAGTGCTCAAAGGTTTCGGCACAACCACAGATGTTAGTGCCTGCGCTGTGACAGTAAAAGACAAAACGTAGCCGGGATTTATTCGATGGTAAAGCGAGTGTTCTGATACCGGTATACGTTTGGGTCCTACTCCCGTGAACGCACAATTTTCCTGCGAAAGCACTGCAGAGATACGATGGGGTATCATTATACCAGCACACTAGTGCAGACGTATACGTCGATTACTGTGCGCAGTGTCAACATGTCGAGAACAAGCTGAATATATATCTTATTGGCAAGAGATCATTCGACCGCAAGCCTAGCTAGGTCGCTCAGACGGTTATTCGTCATCTTGCTGCGAAGATGTCTTCAATCTTCGAAGGCACCAAAACGTGCGCTCGCAAGATGATGACGATTCCGGTATCGTCACGGCAAAAACACCTAGCTTGTGCAGTTCGTGGAACGCTAGTTTATGCACTTCAGCGATGTGACTGGGATCTCTGCATGGTCAAGGTTCAACTCTGCCCAGTAGCCGAGCGGAGTTCGCATAAAAAGGCATTGGAAACCGTCTCCATATGTGAACATCTATGGTTTCGAGCCGACGCAGTTTTCTGTGCTTATGTGCCACATAAAGACGACACATGTATCCCGCGTGGTATACGTGCGCTGCCTTCAGTTACACAGCACTCGCGGTTATGCGACCTCAGCAGGGCGAAGCTTATTCTCTGCCGAAGAGGCCTGCTGAGGGGAAGGCGCCTGAAAAAGAGCGTATTGCATCCGAGGCACAAAACTTGCCGGTTCACGCAAGCAGACCAAACAACGAAGAAGGTTAGCCTATTTTTAAATCTATTTAGAACCGTTGGAACCATTTTTATCTTATTGCGGCAGTCCGCACTGTATTTCAAGTGCCTATTCTATCACAAGCGAACCAGAAATTTGTATAATAAATTGTTATGCTTAAACAAGGCCGTCCTTTGTAAGCAGCGCTGCTCTCATGCATCTGCCTCCAAGTTGTGAGACATCAAAAGTGACATTTTGTCTCATACCGCCTACCTTGGGTCAGCTTTTCGGCGCTCTTGGGGGTGCAGGCGAAAATTCTAGGGGGGCTACCGCCCCCCCGTGTCCCCCCCTCTGGCGCTGCCCCTGATGAGCTGATGCCATGTCAATACGCACAACACTGGTTCCTGTCGGTAAACAGGGTTAAAAATTTCAGAATCAAGTGGCAAAGTGACCCCCTATACACTAGGTGACTTAGCACGGCGAAGTGTTACTGTGGCAATCATGGGAAGGAATAAGCGAATAAATATATATATTGTGGGGTGTAAGCTTCATCAGCATGATATAATTGATGGACGCTGTAGTAGGGGCTCAAGGTTAATTTAATATAGAGTATAAAGATTCCCTGATGCAGGCTGGACACCGGCAGAAGCATCGCAACATTTTTCGTACAAGGGGGGGGGGGGGAGCATCTTTATATATATATATATATTTATAGAGAGAGAGAGAGAGAGAGAGAGGGGGAATGGATTGAAAGGATATCGAAAGCTGATAGATCCAACTCCCCACTGTGCCAGACGCTCCATAAAAGCTTGCTTTCTCAGACGCTGCCGTGTTACTACTGCGCCACCATGGAGGAAGAAAAAAAAAAAAACTGCACCTTCCACTGTGGCATGTTTTATTTCCCATGTGTTAACAACACTTCCTCTCAAAAATAAAAATATTGTGTATATTGGTTGTGGCGTCAGCCCGTCTAGGCCCTTGTGCACCGGCTTAGTGGACAGGCGAGTTCATGGAATCAGAATACTTGCTTTACAGTCAATCGTCAATCAGCATCTCTCATGGAAAAGTAAGTGAATTTTGCAAAACACGGCCTTAAAGCCCTTAGTGGTTCAGTGTTCTTAGTAGTTCAATTTCGTGACACCTCTATATTGAATTACTCGCTATGTCGAATTTGCGGGTGGTTTCTTGACAGTCCGGCATGAGCAGATTTGACTGTTGCCCTGCGGGGACACTGCACTTCTAAACTTCCGTTCTCTAAAATCTGTCTTTGTTGTAAATACTGCTTAGCTCTGCACTGTAATGCCGAGCCTGGCAGTTACGACACTGCAACAGGGGACGTTGTGCTGTTTGTGGCACATCAGGCGGGACGCGCGTGATGGATGGCAGTTTAATTTTTCGCTTTGCAAAACTGTGACCTGCGTTGTGTTTATGTTGGGCTGTTTTTGTTCTGATTTGTTCGTTTGCAGCATCAGCCGCAGGATCTGAGGGGAGGAGGCAAGCCTGAGCTGAGCGCATGCAACGACCCCGTACAGGAGCTTCTCAACATGGCAGCTGGCGCTGTCAACCAGATGGAGACAACAAACACGTGAGTCCATGCTGTCGTTTGTTAGAGAGAGCGATAGGAAAAAGAGCATTTTTGAATGTTGCTGAAATTGTCTGACTAGCAGACTCTCCTGAATTTTCCATAATGTTCACGTAATCCAGCTTGTAGTATGATTTTACAAGTGTTTCATGAAGTTTAATGAAAAATAAATTATGGTAAGCAAGAAAGCTTCCCCTGTCGTGTCTCCAACCGTACCCTTGGAAGTTATCCGATTGTGAAGTCTTCCTTTTTTTAGGCTGCATCTAAAGTTGAATATTCCTAAAGAAGTGCTTATGTTTCCCATGAGGTGTGCCTTTCCTCCTTCTATCCTTTCTGGTGCTGTGTCCTCAAACTTTTTATGAATTCACAGGTGTATGTTTATATAATGAAGCCTGACCAGCTTTCTGTGCTGACAGCTGTTACTAGAAACGGGATGTTTGTCATAGAATGTGACGCTCTACAAAAAAAAAAAGATTATCACTCACGACACATTATTAAATGTTTAACTTGGCAGTCGACATTAAAATATTCGCGCTTGTGCAATGTGTCTGTTAGTAAGTGATAAATAACACTACCATATCTGAAGCAGCTTCACATGATGAGGTTCAAGTTGAGGGATGAATTCGCACAATGAAATAAAACTTCACTCATTGAACAGCCGTGTTCAGAACTCGGCACCTTAAGTTTTTCTATATACAAAAGAAATGTACTGAAAAGTTTTGAGGTGTAAAGGCTTCGAGCACTTGTAGTTCCTGAAACAAGACACTGTTCTTTACATCTTACGTCTGCAAAGCTACTATTCTGAAACCAATAGTAAGATGTGAGGTATGTCTCAGCAAAAGCGCAACGAAGCTATCAGGAAGAAAAATGACTGTATTTTGCTGTTTTTAAGGTCTTTCCTTGATTTTGGGAAACTGTGTGCTGAAACACCAGTTAATAGGCGTATTGTAAACGAAGCATCGAGTTGCACAGATGCTACAACCTAGAATGCATCAACCCTTTACACTTAAACGAATGAATGCGTAATTCCTCTCTTCTATTTATTCTTATTTCATCTTTCACCCTAATCATCAAGAATAGTATCTCGGGCATTTCACTAGGCTAACATCTCCACGTCTTATTAGAGCTTTTCTCTCTCTCTTTCAAAGCCATACTTGCACGCTGTATTATCAGCCATATTGTGATTTGCAGTCCCTTGAATTGAAACGCTGTTTATGTGTTTCATGGATATAAACTGCGTCATGTATATAAACTGGAAATTCATTCAAATATCAGCAACCTGCGTGCTCTAGCCCAACTTCAGAGAAAAGCACCAAGTTACATTACAAGACACTTTGAAGATTGGTTAGTACCAACACCACATTCAAACTATGGGAAACAATGCCTTAAATACATAATACCAACGCTGTTAAATTACTATAATTCAATCCGATTTGATCTTTTCACGTCATCATCCAAGAAACTGAAACTGATGTATACGGTTTCGGTGTAATATCTGGTAGCATTATGTATCTGTGTTTTTGCATTTGTTTCTTGACATGAAGCAAAGTGTGAGTGAGAAACATGTCAGTGAAGTTATGTATACAGCTATATATATGTATGTATATGTGTGTATATGTATGTGCGCATATGCTGCCTGCCTGCAGAAACAGGGATTGTAGACACGTCAAGTAGTTGAAGGCTAGCTTTTTTTCTACAGTCCCCCGTCTGTAAATGTACAGGATGGCAAATAAACAATTTCAATGTCAGTGGTTGCTCAGGGTTACTTTTTTTTTTGCTAAAATATTTGAGTTGATGTTCATGCCTGGGCTCATTCTCAGCCCAGATGACCAACTTGTTAACTCTGCTTTGCGTCTCACTAAAGTGCTTTTTAATTGAATAACATTTAGGGACATGTATCGTGAAGGGTTGTTCCCATTGCTAAAAGAAAAGAAAAAGCTGCTGGCATGAACTGCAATTAAACGTTGTGCATGAAGATGCCATTCCGGACTTATATTTGTCACTTGCAGAAGTGTTCTTGCATGCTGATTTTGTAGCTTGCACACTGATTTGGCAGCGTGTGTTGCTTCGACTGGTGCTTGAAATAGCGAGATGGTGCTTTTTTTTTGCGCGCTTCCACAGAAAGCAGTGTCTTGGTGGCGGTGACGAGGCGGAAGCTCGCAAAGATGCCCACAAGCATGTTCCTGGCCCTCTTCAAGCAGTGTGAGCATTCCTCATTCCTTCTTTTCAAAGTGCACACTTACATGACTGTTCCTGGTTTATCATGTTTTTGTTTGCATCGCACAAAGCTCACTTGTGTTGGTTTGAGTTGGTAAATTCAATGAACCAAATAACCTACAACCAACTAATCAATCAGTTATCAAACAGGCAGTCAGCCATTCAACGTATGTATCTCTGTCTATACATTTTAGCTATTGTATGTATGTTTGAAGGTCCAAAACTTTTAAACCATATAAAAAAACATGCTAGTTTCAGGACACCCTTAACAATTTATTGTGATAGTTGATTCTATGAACCAGTTTTGGTTTTGGTTCATAGGAAGGGGATGAATCATGTCATGACGCACTAATTCGCTCTGTCACTGCAGTCACTGCAGCTGCCACAACCAGAAAACAAAAACAAAAAAACACACCACACTTTTGCACTGGCGTATCATGGACTTCGGAGGCCATGTGCTGGCGTTAATCAGTCATAAGATGACGAGCATTGCAGCTTTGTTGTTGTGCAAAATGTAAACAAGATTTGCTGATTCATTCAGTAAATAAAAGCATGTTGACGAAGTAAGCATTTTTTTGTTGTTTTCTTGATACCATGAATAATTCGATATTCGGTCAACTTGGATATTTTTTCCGGTCCCATGAAATTCGAAATAACAAGGTTGTGCTGTACGTACGTACCCGCTTATCTCTCTCACATGGGGCTGTATTCTGTGTAGTAGCTCATTGAAAGGTTGGCTTTTTGCAGTCATTGAGCTCGCCGCATATTAAAGTGTGGAATTTAGTGTGGTGAAAAAAAGGAGTCACGTTACAACGTGCTCTTGTCAGGTGGTATTTTCGGACACGAAAGACGATGCCGCATTGTATCTGTGCAAATACGGCAATTACGACTATGCTAGTACTGGACATACTGCGTGTACTCTTGACTTTTCGCTTTTATTTTGCACTCTCCCAGGGCTCTGTCGCTGGACGACATACGAGCGAGCCTGGAGAACATTGTGCAGCAGCATTGTTTGGCACAGTCATCCCACATGAGGAGCCTACCTGGGTGAGGAATCATTACAGCCCTCGTTTTATTATTATTATTTTTTTTAATTGAGGGCAGCTTTTCTGAGTGCATCCAACAACACTTGGTAAACTTATAAGGCATTTCGAATAAGGTGCGATATTGCTCAGACGATACTACTCTGTACTATTTGCTCTGGCATCACATGCATAAGCTGTCGCAGAGCATTGCACCTGCACTTTACAGTGCTTTGAAAATAAATGTTTGTGCAAAACTAGAAGTCCAGATATCTGTGTGCAGAAAAAAAACTGTGATCTAAATTTATTCAAACAAGCCTGCAAAATTATCCATTATTGTTGAAGTTGTTGCTCTAGAAATAGTGTGTGTTAGGGCATTGCCGCTTTCACAGCTGCTAGCTCCTAAAGTTGAACAGGATGCTGCTGTGAAAGCAGTAAAGGCTGAAAAGATAAAAACACTATCGTTCCGGGAGCTGTGATCCGTGCCGATGATTGGGCAGAGTTGAATTTCGCAGTGATACGAGCAGATTAAACAAAAAAAAATTCTTGAAGGTTGTAATTGAAGGTGTTGCTTTTATATACCGGGGTGTTTCAGCGAACACTTTCAAGAATTTTTAAACATTGCCTGTGGCAGATAGCACAATTCTAGTTCATGAGCTGGTCAACTCGAAGAGGCGGACATTACTTGCGACAAGAAATTGTGCAATTAATGTCTAGGAAACTGGACATTACTGGACAATGTCGTTGCAACTGTTGTCAGGATGACACCAGTTTCGAGATATTAATTCCCGAACTTTGTGGAGAAATGCGTTGGTGTTACAGTTAACTTTCTTAACAAGACGTCATTTCAAGCGTTGAAGCACAAAAGTAACTGGAACGCCAATGCATTTGCATGAGTGTGTATGCGTATGTGGATGTGTTTTCTTGCGCTCTGACGCTGTTGCCAAGATGGAATACCAACTAGCCAAACTACAACTTTTGGGTGCTCTTTGTAGCCCCGTGCTAAGTACTAGAGTGTATGACAGTGTTCCCCTTGCATAATAAATGCTCCAGAGAATCGCTAAGGCGACTGGACGATGCTGGCAAGGCCGTGGTCGCCTCGCACTCTCTGGCCGCCTACCTCTCCACGCTGGAAGCCGCTGTGTTGCGCAAGGTGACGGCACGCATCGTCTCTGACACAGGCCTCTGGGTGTCGCGTCTCTTTAGGTAAGAAGGGGTCGTGAATGGCTGCACCTCTACCATAGCCGATTCATACGTGCCAACTCTCCCGAATTTTTCATATAGTTTGCAAATTTGGGCTTGTTCTACGATTTTACGAATGTTGCACCATGCTTTATGAAAGATAAATTCTGTCAATGAAAGCATTGAGTTGTTCTAAGGGGGTTGGGCGCAAGATAGCAAAAAAAAAAAATGCATGCCAAAAAAAGGAATTGGTGTGGTACTTGCACCGCCTTCTTGTGGCAGCGCAAGACGCCGTACACCGGTAGGCCACTTTCTTCGAGCAAGTTTATTCAGTACACAGTTCCTGAAGCAGGCGAAATCGGCAGCAGCAAGGTTGCTTAGAAAGTCAGTGCGGTCTAAAGACATGAGCGCTTACGTATGCTGAGAATAGTGCGTGCTGAGGGCAAAGTTCTTAAGAATGCTTTCCTTGACAGCTCTGTGAAGAAAAGCAGTTGCCCTGATGAACACAGCTTGTTCCTTTTCGAAACGTTTGCTCTGCAGGCACACCTTGTTCAGTGCACTCTTGATTCCTCCAGTGACGACTCTGCTCCATTTTCTTGGGCTCGTGAACCCACCATTGCCCACTTTGCGTTCACACGTGCAGGTTCTTTGACTCGTCGGTGTTCTTCCACGAGGAGTCGCGGGAGGGGCTGGTGCGCGTGTGCCGCCTTGCCCTGCACGCCAAGTACCCGCGCCTGGCCCAGGGGGAGGGCTACCAGGCGCTGGCCTCGCGACCCCCCGTGCTGTACATCGGGGCACACACCCGCACCAGCCTCGGACACCACCTCTGTTCGCAGGTAAGCGTTGGAGTGAACGCTTGTTTGGCAAGGATGAGTACAGTTAGACATGGATGTACCGAAGTTGTGGGTATATTGAACTGCTGCTCTAGTTTTATAAGAATCGCATGCATTTAGGCCCCTTTAGACAGCTTAAGCTGCCCGTTGCTTGCGATCTGCTTCAGCCACATTTCATGTGCTGAAGCACTGCAGAGACTTGCGTCGACTTCACGTTTTCTATAAGCGTGTCCTAGCGCATTTACCAGAGATGCAAGTGACGTGTAGTTAGTTGGGCTGCAAAAAAAACAAAAACAAAGAAGCCAAGTGGACATTCCCTTGCCCGCTCAGTAAGCTCTGCAACAGAGCACCAACAGCAAGAACCTTTGACTACCAGGATGAGCCTAGTGCACTCATGCGCTAGTGTTCATGCTGAACCGATGTATGCAAATTGTTAGGACACACTGGTCTTAGTGGCTCAGTTAAACCATCTCATATAACAAACCTGCATGTGAGCACGTTATGGCTTTACTGAATTGTTCAGTACTTGGTGGGCCTGCGGCTGTGCCATTCTGATACCGAGTACTATGTCGTGGGTTTGATTGCTGGCTCCGGTGTTCACATTTTGGTAGAGCAGAGTGCAAAAATGCATGTGTATTTAGATTTAGGTGGATGTTAAAGAACCCCAGGTAATTAAAGTTAATTCGGTGCACTCCATTGCACCCATCCCTCATAACTCGCCATGCAGTTTTGGGACCTCAATTTCGTTCAGTTTGACTCTTTATTAGGCAGTGACAAACGAATATAGTCATACCTTTATTGTAATGAACAAGGATATAACAAATTTTCATATATAATGAATTGAGCTTAAAATTTGGTTGGCCATGGTTTTGTTGAATGAGTCTTCTGCTGCTGTAATAAAACTGAAAATGCAGGATTGGAGGAAATGCAGGACAACATTGGTTTCAGTGAAGTGAATGTGCCCAATACTCGAATATGTATCTTGTTAGCAGAATACATCAAATACTTGGCAAGAGCAGCATGATGGTTGCTACATGTGGCACTGATGTTCTGTGCAGCTGGGACTTCCCATCTCCTGCCTCAGGATGATTCCCCTCACTGGGACACCTGGCTCCCTCTACCAGACGGTAGGTAGTAGTCATTGTTTTCCTCCAATGGAGCTTTTATGGGGACTGCCAAGCCCGCATGCAGTATCACCATTTAGTCTAGGAAATTACTGCAATGTCACTCTTTCAGTGAGTCATTCTCACCATAGTGGTGTGCCAGGCACCCGAGTGGTTGCATTGTGCCGCCCGTACGTCACACGATTTAGTGAAATTTGTCGCTGGGCGAGTTGTTTGGAAACGTTTAGTGCAATTTAGAAACAAAATCTCAAAGAGGTCCTGAAAAACTTTTGGAACATAGCAAGGGAAGACTTAAATGGAAAAATAAGACATCCACTCAATTGTAGCAATTGCTACAAAGGAAAACCAAACGGGTTCCTCGAAAGAAAAGCCTCACAGTGAAGAAAAATTCGTCCTGGTCCGGGACTCGAACCCAGGACAGGACCACTGCCTTTCCCGGGGCGGCCGCTCTACCATCTGAGCTAACCAGGCGGATAGCAGATGGCAGGGCGAAGTCGAATTTATTGACAACTCGAAGCAAAGGCAAGTGTTTGACGTAATATTTCCTTTATAGCAATTGCTACAATTGAGTGGATGTCTCATTTTTCCATTCAATTACGTCTTTCTACCTAGCGGGTTTCCACTGAAATATTACGTCATAGTAAGACGACGTTTCCAACCTGTTCCCTGCATGCGACAAAGAATTGACAATCTCGTGTTGAAAATGGCGAAAAATCGCTTGCTCTCGCTTCCGCAGTGTCGTCATGCGGCGTCATTGCAAGCAGCTGGACCCATAACGGCTATTGGCTGATTTCGTGATCGCGAGAACACTCTCAGTAATACGTAATTGCTAATTTCAAGTTGAATAAATTAAACATGGTGTGGATCAGAGAGCAAATGAGGATAGCCGATATTCTAGTTGACATTAAGAGAAAAAAAAATGGAGCTGGGCAGGCCGCGTAATGCATAGGGCAAAAAATCGCTGGAGCATTAGAGTTACAGAATGGGTGCCATAGAAAGGGAAGCGCAGTTGAGGACTGTGGAAAACTAGGTGGGGTGATGAAATTAGCAAACATGCAGGTGCGAATTGGTTAGCGCAAGACAGGGGTAATTGGAGATCGCAGGGAGAGGCCTTTGTCCTGCAGTGGACATAAAAATATTCTGCTGCTGCTGCTGCTGCTGCTGATGCCTGCAATCTCAAAAAGGCAGAAAAATAATTTCATAATTGCACCGCCGTTCTACGCACAACAGTTGCGTGCAGCTGTGTCTGCTGCGCGGAGCCTCCAAGATGGCAGCAGAGTGTGGCGTAGCTTAGTCTACCACGGCCGCCATGAGGTGCTACGACGAACCCTTTCACCACCAAGACACTCGGCTTGGGCTTCTTCTTTTTGTAGCTTCGAGTGAGCTAGCGAAGACGAAAAGAAAGAAAATGTCGCGTATCAGTGCGATTACTCCACTTGTACTTGAAGGATTCGGAAAAAATTTTGCAGCACAAGATTCGTGAGACATCTTTTAATAGTGAGGCCATTCTATGATGACTTAGAAAAGTGTTTCAGGGCCCCTTTTAAAAAGGAGGGAGTAGGACGGATTATCTCCTTGAGGTGACGTGGGCAACGAGCATGCCGGCGGCGTGTCAGTATGAAAGTATCGCTGTTTTTGTTCGACTCGGTGGCCAAATTGGCACACGGTCGTGCACTTGGCAAGACATCATCACTGCCAACTATCACGTTAAGGCGGCTGTTCTCGGTACTTACATGCACCTCTTGCCTCCTTGTCCCACCTTGTCTTCCAGGACCTCGTCGCACTGGAGCAGAGGATGGACGAGGACGTGGCGCAGGGCCGGGTGCCCACGCTGGTGGTGGTCAGCGCGGGCTCGCCGGCCATTGGCCTGGTTGATCCCCTACAGGGACTGCAGGACCTGTGCAAGCGGCACGAGGCATGGCTGCACGTCGAGGGCCACGCGCTCGCCGCACTCTGCCTTGTCTCGGTACCCAACCTGGTACGTGTGTGTGTGTGGCTTCGCAGTCTAGGTCAGAGGGGTTGCACGTGCTCTTGTGCCCTGTGCTCACAGTTGTGCATCAAACACAACCTTAGCCAATGAATGGGTGAAAATTTTGTCGACTTTAAGGTATGGGTGTGCGAATGCTTGAATATCACCCAATCAGATCGAATATATACTATTTTAGATTTTTCTAATATTTGATGTACTTGGTGCAGAGTCCCGCGAAGTGCCACGTGTCGGATACGCTGCAGAGCCCCTCGTGCTCGATGCCACCCAAGCGAGCGTTTTACTTCGTTTTTGGTTTAAAAGGAGTGTCGCGTGTGCCGCAGACAAGCCACCCCAGTCAGTGGACTTTGTCACTGTGAGAACGCCGCCGCATCGGCTTAGGCCGCCCTCTGTTGGTACAGGATTCGTCCGGGTCGACAAGACCGATTAAAATGATAATGCGACGTGGACAGAGGGAACGGCAACAAAAGCAGCAAGTATTTTGTAAAGCGTGAAAGCATGTGCAAAGATCGAGCTGATTAGCTGCTAATAGACATAAAGATTGTGTTGGATTTGCGGGGACAAACTTTACGCCGCTTCCACAGCTGTCAGTCTAACCCGCACGCATGTTCTCGCGACCGATCACAGACGAGCCACCTGTACGGACATATTAGTGGCAAGCATTCTGTGACGGCTTGCGGCCTGTTACCAGATTGGCCAGCGGTAAATTTTTGTCATGGCAACACTCCCTAGGCCATTAGGCTTAATCGGTGCCTGCTTCATCAGGCGTCGGCGAATAAAGTTAGTGTGGTGCTGAAACTATGCAGATCCATTCGCAGCAGCCATGCGACACTCGGAAAGCTGACGAACTGACTCGTAAACGAAAGTGAATTCACGGAATGGCTACAAAGTTGTTCACGACAGCCACCTTTCAGACACACCATACGGCAGTCTCTCTCTCGTTCCCGACGCTGTTCGTTGACGTACATCGGTCTCTTTTTGTAGCTTTTGAGCAATCCCTCACAAGACTAGCTATGGATGTACACGGTGGGCACGAAAATGTCGAGGCCGGTTGCATGCATTTGCGTGGATGGTGGATGAACGAGGAGGGAGTGGGGGGAGCGAACGTCATGTGAACTTGCCGCGACCCTGCAGATTTCAGAGTCTTGGCCAGGTGGCAAATCACGCTGAACCTGACAATGAAACGACGTGGACGGAGCCTGCTTTTTACTGTCGGCGCTGGCTATGCATGAAACGAGAGATCCAGTCGTGTGATGCGCGGTCATTTTGTCTGTCGCACAGATTGGCCTTACGATAACCCACTTGCTGTAAAGTCTGGATGGCCCTTCTGTATTTTGGAGAAGAACTGGAAAGCAAAACCTTCAGTGCAATAAATGAAAGATTGCTGCAAAACACAGGTCCACTAATAAACTGATAACCTCATTGGTATTCAGTACAAAAGAAAATCACTAATTCATTAGTTTCAAGGGAAAAAAAAAGCAAATACTATATTTTTGTGCGTTTTGTTTTTTTATGTTCGTGTTATTTATCTTATTTAAAAATCAACTTTGTATTCCTTTTGTGTATTTGCCTTGTACTGCATGTTTTGTACTGTTACTCTCGTTTATTATTTCTGTACTGTATTTCTATTGATATGCCCCCTCACCCAATGCTTTTCAGGGCCTGTGAGGTATTAATAAATAAAATAAAAAATAACCCACAACAAAAATCTAAGAAATAGGGCAGTAAAGTTGGGGTGCGCTGTATTTGTGAATTTTGCCATGAAGTGTGTCTGCGCGGCAGCGCGGGATGCGAATTTCGCCTTTAAGTGTGGATTCATGATTCATGGCAGCGTGGCGCGCGCTGCTATGAATGCACGTAAGGGCCAGGCTCTTTGCCATTTAGTTTCGTTATCTCCCAGGGAACCCCACCCTCTTCCCACCCTTGCGAGTTGAAGCTCCCCTCTCTCCTCCAAGGTCACACATTCTCGTCCTCTTAATGGATCGCCATTTTGTGTTTAGTAGTTAGCGAATAGTGCATGTGGCGCTGGGAAAGTAGAACTTCGGTCACCATCAGCTGCGCTCAATGGCTGTCCTACCGCAGCAAAAGTTGATGATGCTCTTGCACGACGGTGCAAGTCACACTTCGAGCTTGCAGAGTGCTTATCACGGGATCATACATACGTCATCCGTGCCCGCAGTGCTCCCTCGGTCTGCTTGAAGTGCTTCGTGATACGACTCAGTCGCGCTTGCTCCGTCGCCGTTGCCCATGCGAGGGCTATTCCGTCCATGCTGACATCCTTTGGTGTGCGAATGCTAGCTGCGAAGTGAGCCGATTCATGTCACTTCACATGACTCATTAGTGCGTGATCACGTCCGTTTGGGTATATGCAGCTTTATCAGCATCGCTGGAAAGGAGGGGGGGCGGGCGAATGGAGCGTTGCTGGCCGAAGATGCGAGTCGTGCATCTGCGAACGGAGACTTCTTGCAAGGATTTTAGCGTTAGTTTATGCAGCTTATACGCGCAATTCTTGTTCTTTTTTTCTGGGCTGTTGTATTTTGGGGTGCAGGTTATAAGGTGATTCTATTCAACGGTGAAAATATGGTGATTCTATTCAAGTTTATTGATAAAAACCAATATTTTCCGGACCTTCATATACTAGAACTGAGCTGTAATTACTGCTGGCGTACTAATTTCGAATTCCCTTTAGTAAGAGTACACTGTACTGTTTATCTTTATTTCTATGTGCCTGAGCGAATGATTGCTTGCTATATTCTTGTCATGCCATGCTAGGACACACTCGAACATAGGCAGCACCATATTTTCTTGCCCGAAATTTGTAAACTTTAAATTTTGTAAAAAAATTTGATATTCGATATTCGATCGGCAATTCGCAATTCAGTATTTGCACACCAATACTTGAAAGAGACACTAAAGAGAGAAATAATTTCAACTGCGTTCGTAAATCACTCCTCTACAATACAAAAAGCAAAAGAAAAGCCAGTCCTACAGCGAGGCATGGTAAGGCAGAAAAAAAAAACCCCAAGAACTAAAGAGGAATGAGGACGCCAGCTTGATTTTGATGGCGTAATAGATTTTAAAGGCAGTTGCTCGGGTGTAGTAAATTTTGCTGACCCCAATAAGTAATAGTGACTCCCCTTTGGTGACCCCAATAGCGACCCCTAGTAAAGGGGCTGCATTGGGGTCACCCTAGGTGTCAGGCACATGTGTGCTGACTGGTCAAGTTAGAATTATCCGTCAAATTTTTCACCCTTCAAAATACATAGTGCCTGCTGGGACCTTCGGTCGGGATCAAGCTAATCGGAGTCGAATTAATGGACGTGTACTGTACTTGCAACAGTAGAGCGATAGAGCGCTGCCTTCGTCGGGCTGTCACGATACCTATGCGTATGCACGGCTCGCGCATGGTGAGTTTTAAGGTCTTCAGAGACGTGCAGTGCGTTCTACTGCAAAAGTGACGAAGCCAAATGGACGCACCGTCACGCTCTGCTCATGCCTTTAAGGAAAGTTTAATAAAGTAAGTGTGCTGTGCGAACGGGCACTTGCTTAGCTTAATCAGTCATTATGGATGGGTTCTGCCAGAATTTTTGCATAGTTGTTTGTGATTTGTTCCTACTGTGAATGCTTGACGTATGGGTAGCTGCAGTGAGAGCGACATGTGAAAATGAGAATAAGTTTTTTTTTATTCTTTTCTCTTTGCAGCCGGCTCGTACTGGAGACAGTGTGTCACTCCCCCTTGGCACCTGGCTAGGCCTACCGAGTGTGCCCTACGTTGTATCCTTTGGATGACAGTTGCTAATGAATTGGGGACTGTCTCGGACAAATGGCAATGTACTGACATATTATAAAGGAAAAGGAACACGAACAGATTAGGACTAGCTAGCACGCATTCTCTTGCTTCTGCTTTTGTAACTGTGTGGCACCAATGCTATTTTACCTTGTGTGGGGGGTGTGGGTCCACACTGTGGTAGGCAGCCAGGTTGGTGGCGATGCGGAATGGAGTTATTGCTTATAAAAAGTTGTTCTGCTTCAGTTCCCCATGTACCTTTAATTTGGCTGTGATAGCGCAGCTGTTCAACTGTAGCTGGCTGTGAGAACCATGCCTCATGGGCACAAAAAGTGACATGAACTGCTAAGTTCAATAAAGTGTAATGTCCTGAAAACTTGATACTGCTTGCGGCGTAGTGAGTTTGCACAACTCATTTGGCTGTCGAATGCATAGTGTGGGTACTCTCACACTCAATGTTAGTAGTTACTGGACATGGGCATGAACACACACGAAGGAATTCACATTTTCTGAAGTAATATAACGGATACATGGAAAATGATGGTCTGTTAATACTTTTAGCAGCATTTCTGGCACTTTTACCCACTGAAATCTTTTTGATGACACAATGTTGGCAACTGACTGCGCTCACTGCAGCTGTTACCATCACGCAGTTCACTTAAAAATGAATGTTTAGTGCCAACTTAAAGTATAGTAAAGCCTCATTAACTCTGACATCTCAATATATCGGCCACGTTGAGAATTTTTCTGCTTGCAGGGCCAACCTATGTGCTTGTCGCCCTGTATGTTGAAAAGTTCTTGTGCCGAATTCCGGATAGCTTGAACTCCCAGCTTCGAAAATACCAATGAAGAGACAGCAGGGCAGCTTCAGCAGCGTCGCTTGCACTCGCTTTTCACCTGGTGGCTACTCACTAGCCTTGTGCTGCAACGATTTGTGCAACGCTTCGCATTACGTGGACGTAAACTACAGCTGAGTCTGCCAAACTTTTTAGTGACTTCGGATCGTATGTTTTGTCAGTTAGTACATTTTTTCTTGCATTTTTTTTCCAGAACGTATCAATGAGGTTCTACTGTATTCCATTAGGATCTGTCATCTTGACTCTGTGTTGAGCGCGCTGTCTTGGCACAGTGCCAATAACGTCATTGAGACGTAGACGCCGACATGTCCAATGCCGATGCACCCTCATGAAACATACAAAACAGATTTTAATGCAGAGAGAGAAGGGCAAAGAGATATAGGCGAAAGGCTGGATACTATTTTTTACCGGCAGAGCGGACTACGTTGTATCCTAAAGGAGTCAGACTGAACTCGGCAAGTTTTGAGAGGTTTTTCTGCACTACCAGAGCCCCCCAAAAATTAACCTGAAATCTGCGATGTCATACTGACATGCCGGTGCGGGTGTTTTGGTGTGAGAAAAAAATTCAAGTTTGGCCTTCGTTTTATCTTCCAGTAGTCAGTCTCTCGTGGCGAAATTAATTAATATAGAGTTTTGAAAGAATACTTTACTTATCTAAACTGATTTAGTGTTTGTATTTAGTTTTGCTTTAACTTTGTAGTGCCCAAGCACAGTTCAACTTCAGGGAAAGTTAAAAACAACTTGTTCACCTTTATTTGTGGCCATGGCACAAAAAAAGAAAAAAAATCCAAATGTTATTTGACTTGAAACTTCATTACTATAGTCATTAATTAGTAATTGGGTTTATGAGCTATTCATTACTGGAAACTTGCTCCAGCATACTAAAAATGCTATTTACACGCTATCTGTTAAGTTCCCTGGCGCCTAAGTCAGAACTTGGAAGTATTGAACTCAGCATGATAGTATATATTGTGACGTAGATAGAGAGTAGGCAAAATTATATTTACAAAATATATACAGAGGAGTCGCAGCCAAGATGGCAGTATAACAACAGCCACGAACATGCTTCTTAAGTCGTCATCTTCGTCGTCCCGCTGAGTGCCTTCTTCAGAATGCGGGAATGGCCCATAACAGGATAATCAGAATTTGGAGATATTATGTGAGCATAATAGTATACATAATATGATACATGGGACATTAGAGGGTTAATGGCATTGTGCCCTTGTGGAATGTGTATGAGGCATTTCTTGTCTGTGCTGTTTGCTGTTTCTCCTTGATGTCGATTCGTCAAGACTCTGTACAAGACGAGCGAGGCGGCCCTGGCACATGCGGCCGGCCTGAGTTCATTCAGCGTGCACAGCAAGCTACAGTGCCTCCCCCTGTGGGTGGGGCTGCAGAGCCTCGGACACCAGGGCCTCCTGCAGCGGGTGCTTCACTGTCTGCGTCTGGTGAGTGGGACCGTCGCTTTTCCATTCAACAAATGTTAGAAGACACGCAGCTTCGAGTCAGTGACTGCACTAACGCTTTGCTGGGCTAGTTGTTTCATACTTATTACGATGTAATAGACCCTTTTCCTAATTCGCAAGTGAACTTCTCTGCACTGCACGTTTGCCCAACTGATGGCGGCACCAAGGATCGTTCAAATGAAGACAAAATACTAACTGTACATTACCGTATTTATTTGATTATAAGGTGGCCACGATTATAAAGTGAGGGTGCAGTTCGGGGACCCAAGAAGAGAACATAAGTTTGTACACGGGCAACATAGAGTAGCCGACGGATTATTCATACACGGTAGGGATTGCCTGAAATGCTGAATTACTAACACAGCCAGAATGCAGAATGGCGACCATCCATGAAATAGAGGGGGGGGGGGGGGAGCTTCACCACACGGTGAGAGTTAATTTCAAGTTTTGCCTTTAGGTGTGGCTTCACGGCATAGTGGCACGTGCTGCCATAAAGCCACTGTAAAGAGAAATTTGCAATGCCGTGAAGCCACACCTAAAGGCAGAATTCGTGCATAAGGTGGGGGGTGACTTTGAAGCTAAGGATTCTGGGAAAAAACCTCGCCTTATATTTGAATAAACACGGTATGCTGGGGCTTGTCCCTTGCATGTGTTTTCATCTCCAGAGCCACGTCAACATTTCCCATGTCATAAGACAAGTAAACCGTGTCCTACACGCTGTTTGCAAGAATGACCACGCTGCCATTAGTGAGCAAATTATCTCGCAGGTAAGCTAGCTTTACAATTGTGAAAAGGGTCTATAAGACACGGAACAATGTAGATGGAGACCAAGACGGGAAGGAGCGTCGCTTGCGACAGAGTTTATTCATAGCAGACAGAGTCCTTTTTATAGGGAAGATTACAGCATGCAGAATCATGTCATGGTGATGCAATTGCAAAAATGCATTCCTATTCCAACATGTAATAAAAAAACTAATAAAATGCCCAGAGCCAGCACTAAACACTATGCACTGTGCACTATGCGCTAAACACAAATACTAAGCACTGGACATCACTTAGTTGATTGTACAAGGTGTACTCAAAAAGAAACCGAACTTTTGCTATGACACCTTTACTGCTTATGGTACAACATTTTAAGTGCTCTCCCCTTCAAAGTAGTCCCCTCTACTGGCAATGCACTCTTCCCATCTTTTCTTCCATTTTTGGAAAGCCTCCTGAAACGCACTTTCTGGAATGGTGCGCAGGTCTCTTCTCGCATTGTCCTGGATCTTCTCTACGATTTGGAAATGACGTCCTTTCAAAGTGGTTTTCAGGTTGGGGAATAGAAAAAAAGTCTGCTGGGGCTTGGTGCAGAGAATATGGTGGGTGAGGCACAACAGGAGTGTGGTGTTTCGCTAAGTAGCTGCAGACAAGGAGTGACGTGTGAGCCGGGGCATTGTCATGATGCAATATCCAAGCCTGATTTTCCCACTATTCAGGCCTCTTACTGCGCACAGAATTTCTCATACGTGCTAGGATTCCCTGGTAAACTTCCTTGTCTACCGTCTGACCATGTGGCACACATTCCTGATGGACAATGCCTTTGCAGTAAAAAAAACGCAACGAACATCACCTTCATTTTTGACCGATTCATGTGTGCTTTTTTTGGACGAGGAGAACCTTTGGCCACCCACTGCGATGACTGCACTTTCGTTTCTACATCATAGCCATAAACCCATGTCTCATCGCCTGTTATGATGTTCTTAAGAAAGTTTTCATCGTCATTGGCAGAGGTGAGCAGTTCCTGGCTGATTTCAACACGGATCTGCTTTTGTTCGTCAGTCAACAAATGCGGCACGAATTTTGCACTGACACGACGCATCCCAAGTTTGTCACTCAAAATTTCATGACATGATCCTACGCTGATACCCACTTTGTCATCGACTTCTCGAACAGTCAAATGACGATTTCCACGAATCACAGTTCGAACTCTCTCGACGTGATCATGATCTGTGGATGTGAAGATCGTCCAGGCTTGGGATCGTCACCGACCGACATTCTTCCATCTTCAAAACGCTTGAACCAATCATAGCACTGCGTGCGACTCATACAGTCTTCCCCATATGCTTGGCTAAGCAACTAAAATGTTTCTGTGAAAGTTTTCCCAAGTTTGTAGCAGAACTTCACACGCACACGCTGTTCTTCCAATTCCTTCATTGTCACTTTGGCACCAATCTGAAGAACAGCTTGTTCATGTGCTCACTTCAGCGGCTGTAGCTCGCAAACTTACGGTCAGAGCGAAACGCGGCAAATGGCAGTTTGTTGTCTACACCTGCCGCTACATGCGCTCAGTAGCCGCAGCGCGCTCCCTCTGCCGGTTGTCGCGCTATTTCAAAAGTTCGGTTTCTTTTTGAGCACACCTCGTATGTTAGAACTAGCATGCATTTTTGCAATTTCATCCTTGTGGTGTGACTGCGGTGCGCAAATGTGTTTTTGCGCATCTTGGTAACCTACTCTCCCTACAAATGTGAACCTGTCTGCTAGGAATAAACTTGGTTACGAGTGGTGCTCTTTCCTGTTCTGACTGTGCTAAGCAGCTCCAATGTCATGATGTGCACCCCCTTTGTATGACCTACCAATCCCAGTCGTATGACCGATTGAATGTTGTCAGAAGCACTGCTCATGATTGGTCGCCTTTGGGACATCATTGTGCACTGCTTGGTAATTGTTGTCACTTAGTGGCCCTGTAAGCAGGTAGATTCAGCCACCAAGTGGCAGTTTATGCTATCAGCGAGGCCATTGAACTTGCAGCTCTCTGTTGCATCAGATGCGCAAGCCTGGAACAACCTTTTCAAAAACATAAACCTTGGCATTACTACAAGCTGTCTGTATTAGTATAAGGTAAATGGTGGCTACGTGTGAGCAACTGTTGTCATGGAAGAATAGTTAGCTACATTTTTTTTTGTATTTGTGCAGAGTGAAATGCTACGGGAGCGGCTGGACCAGATGCAGGAGATTGAAGTCGTGGTAAGTTGAAGCTATCACCATGCAGCCTTTGGTATAGCTTAATTTTTGGACAGCATTTGAAACAGGCTGTACGTTTGCGAGATTGGGAGTTCAACAAGCCTTGTGCAGTCGGTTTTGGCAAAACGGTTGCACAGGAATTTTAGACCACTGCTTTGCCAGAGTGGAGTGAAAAAAAAAAAATGATTGGATGCGAACATATGTTAATTTTCAGTTGCGGGATACTATATGGTGCATGTTGTTTATAGATCTGTAGATTGTTAGCTGTATGCCGAGAACATTGGCAAAAGTTGGTCTATTGGTAGCCGTGTGACCTCGCACAATGGGGGTCTGTGGACGTGGAATTTGCTATTGAACACGAGGTTGTGGGCTTGGTCCCAAGCTGCTGCGATAGCATTTGGTGAGGTGAGCTGTGGATCACTAGAACACCATTAATATACTTCAATTGAAATGCATGTTAAACAACTTCTTGTGGTCAAAATAAGATCCCTACACTACGGCCTCTCTAGCTTCTGTGCTGATTTGGGACGTTGAACAAACCATATCAATTGATCAATCAGTGAATCAATCGTGAGTTTGAATCCAAGATGCCACGGTTGCCTGGTGATGAATGACGGAATAAAAGAAGCACTCATGTACTTAAGAGGAAGCTTTAGCTTGGGGCCTGCTATTTAAATGCATGGGGAAAGAGAAATACTTTATCTTGGCAACCAGTGCACCAAAAGTGCACCAAATTTGATGAAGTTTGGTATATTTAAAACAATTTAAAAACTAGTGAATGTTGTAAGTGGATATTTTATTCAGGGCGTAAATTTTTTAATAAGAATTGTTGAAATCAGAACTTTTCAGAAAACGAAACTATCAAGTTTACAACTCTGTTACTCGGCAATCAAAAATGATATCACAATTTTGTAAATTGACAATATTGATGTTATATACATGGCTCTTGAAAGCCATAATGTCTGAGTAGGACTTTTGCAAAGCCGCTGTAAATATTGTAACAAATTCACATAGTATATAAATTAACATATCAAATTTGTCCGCTTTGAACGTTTTAATGAATGCAGTTTACAGAGCTGCGATATCTATTCTTAGTGCTGTAGACTTCGTGCTTCTGTATTTTTCTGCCTTACCGATTTTCGGCAATTTTTGGAAAGAAATCTAGGCCCTAAATCAAAATTCTGCTCTCAATGGTCACTAGAATTTAACTTTCACGCAACAAATATTAAAATCGGCCCAGGGATTATCTTGAGAAGCGGTTCTGTGTTTTGCATGCATTTAAATAGGCGGCATCAGAGTTATACCCGTGCCACACGGGCAAAGTAAACTGCACTTTGAGCGAGGCACGGCTAGTGTCATTCGCAGGCTGCCACACGGGAACGCTTAGTGACACTCACTGCAGAGCGCACTCGCCGGTGAGTGTTCGGCGAACTCACTTCGCGGCGGCGAAGTGTGTAGCCTCGTTAGCAATGAGTCAAAAATAAGTAAAGTACTATTGAAAGAAGAGCCAGGAGTAATTTTTATTAACATTGTTTTAAATTGCCAACGTTACAAGATAATAAAATGTGCCACACCGCAAGAAAACAACAGCAAAAAAGTACTCTCGTTCTTGGGCAGTTCACGAACACGCCGGGTAATGGCTGCGCAGTTGTTTGGCAGATCGAGTCGTTTTGACTATTGCTGGTCAAGTTGCCGTCATTGCCGGTGCTTGTATAGGTGGATTGTAAATGTTGTTTCTAACAATAATAAACTGTTTTTGTGCACACATCTTTATATTACCAAATATATGCTTTTCCGTCTGACTCCCGATCGCCATGGCCATCAATTTGAAAGAACACTTTTCTTTCTTGTGTAGCAGTGCGGCGCCAAGGTGACACTCAGCGCGCTGAAGTGCACTCGCTCAAAGTGCACTTTACTTTTCCCGTGTGGCACGGGTATTGGGCATGAGCTAAAGCTTCCTCTTAACATTTAGGTGGATGCTAAAGAACCCTAGGTGGTCAAAATTAATCTGAAGGTCCCATTACAACATATACGTATATCTCCATAGTCCCTTTGCTGCTTTATTGTGTTAAACTTAATAAATCAATCAATCAAGATTGTATTTTGCCTTGCTTGCAATGAGAAGTCATGCCTAAAGTTAAACATAATCAATTTGTGAACCTAGACCACATATTGATTTGCTTGGAGTGTTAAGTCCTGCCTAAAGCTTTGCTCCTGTGTGTGCATCTAGCTTATTTCTGTGTCTGTTCCATAGGGCAGGCCTCGGGCAGTGTCGAAAGAAGGGCAGGTGCTTTCTCTGGCTGATGTGGTGACCAAGTCTGTTGGAACTCTGGTATGAACCGTGTTTTTCTTGCTAATTTTTCTGATTCTTCACATTGCTGGTATGTAAGTGTGGCGTAACATTTTGTGAGGTCAAAAAAGTTACTGTTTGTTCTAGATGCGCTGTCATGGTTTGCAAAAATATTTCAAATCTCACGCAGAAAAGTTGGTTAAGTGTATTAACTTCGTACTGCGTTCCTACCGTCTCTGAATTACGGGACTGCACTTTAAGTAACTGAGATGGTGACACGGTCCTAGAGATCATTTTTGTTCTTTCTTGGCCAGATTTGATAAAACTGAGTGGGTTTAAATGCATTTTCCTTAAAGCTGCTTTGAAGTTGCTGTTCCTTTCTCTTTTTAATGTCAAGTCAAGTAGCTTGAAAGAATGAAAAAAAAAGTTTTATTGTTTGTAAAAATTGTATATGACAAAAAGATAACTGTAAATAAATTTAGTGTTGATGTATGGCACTCTACTAGGACAGGGTTAAAGATGGTCTAGAAAGCATAAGGACAATTATTTTTAAATGATCATCATAGTGCTTCTGCCAATCATCAGAAGGTGGGGTGACACTGCAATGCTTTGTGTTCATAATCTCATGTGAAGATCTGATGCAGGGAAGTATCTCTCTCTCGTGGCAGCCTTTCAGTACCCTTCCTGTGCCAGTCGTATGCATAATGTGGTCAATAAACATATTCGTTATCCTTATGCGAGTATGGCACAGAAAGGGTGTGATACTCTTAAAATTTAAAATTGTTAATCATAATGGTGAACTGGGCAAGTTGGTGTGCATTCATTGTTAGAAAAACTGCAAAGTGACAAAGATGACAAAGAACAGGATCGCTTGTGGTTTCGAACGCGTCAAGGCCTAACGAGCGAAACTTCCTGGATGGCTGCGCCACCTATTGGCGAAGTGAAAAAATAGGCATTATTTACCTGAACCCCGCTATTACATTAACATTAAACCAAAACTGTCTAATATTTACCTCTGATATTTACATGGCCAGGCCACATAATGTGTGGGATGGATAACCGGTGGACCATTAGAGTTACAGAATGGATACCAAGAGAAGAGAAGCGTAGTCGAGGGCAACAGAAAATTAGGTGGGGTGATGAAGTAAGGAAATTTGGAGGCGCAAGTTGGAATCAGCTACTGCAAGACAGGGGTAATTGGAGATCGCAGAGAGAGGTCTTCGTCCTGCAGTTGACATAAATATAGGCTGATGATGGTGAGGATGATTTGTCTCTAATATACCTTCAACTTTGTTGTATGGTACCCACTAACGGCATTCTGTTGCTGGGCTGAAGGTCCTGGGTTTCGCTCCCAGCCGTGATGGTCTGTCAGGATGGAAGGCTTACCTACCAAGCTTTACAGAACCCCGGTTGGTCAGAATTAACCTAAAGCCTTGCTTTGGTTTGTTTTACCGTATTTACTCGATCCTAACACGCCCTCGATTGTAACGCGCACCCGTTTTTCCTAACCAAAAGAGAAAAAAAGAAATCCTTTACAGGGGGTACCGCGCACCTCGCGCTTTCTTGCAGAAATACAACTTTCTCTCACTCGGAAAAACAGATTTACTCCTAATGCACTAAAGTTGCGACGAATAAAAAAAAGTCGCAGTTTCGCCCGAAAGGCGAAGCATCGATTGTGATAGCAAATTATTAGACATTAGACAGCTATACGAAATCCGCCACCAAGCTAACAGAACACATCTCACTCGATGACTGCGGAAAGTCGCTGTCAAAACGCTGGAGTGACGAAGCACGGCAGCAGCGGCGAGCGAATTTACCTTCGTGCTAGCACGCCTCTTTTTTCAACGCGAGCTACAAGTGGCGAAAACACTGCACACAGCGGACTCTCTCCCTGTTGCAGATTGCTTTCAAGATAAGGCCAAGGCGATCGTATCGCCGAAGTGGATCATCACAGAATACATCCACTGAAACCCTTCCGCGTTGCTTCCACTCCTGTTTGCGCCAGTCCCCCACGCAAGTTTCGGGTTCTCCAAACGTCCGTGATGGATTTCCGTCTGTCTCCGCACACATGATCACTTTCCTTTAAATGCGGCATCATGGGGACGTATTCTGAAACGATACACTTTGGGGATACTATCGCCTTAGCGACACCTCCACCAACGGCGCGTGCTGATTGGCTGTTTTAGCAAAATTGGATGAGCTGATTGGCTGCTTGAGCACAACGTCATCCAATTTTGCTCAACCAGCCAATCAGCGTGCGCCTGACAACAATATTGTAGCCGAGGCGATACTATTGCCAAAGTGGATTGTTTCAGAATACATCCCATCATGAACTTGGGACTTAATGCTGAAAAAGCAAACGCAGAAAACGGGACGACAGACGATAGACTAATGCCTAAGCACACGTACTACAGCGCACGGATTAAGCTACGGCAGCTAGGCTCGAAGTACATACGAGGTGGCCATTTTGAAACGCCGATGACTATATGGTAACGCAGATTTTGGGTCGTACTCGATTCTGACGTGCATGCAATTTTTGAACTCGTTTTATCCGAAAAAAGTGTGCATTAGATTCGAGTAAATACGGTACTTGTTTTGCTGTGGCACAATAAACCCCACACTGAAAACAGCAAAAATAAAAAAAATTGCTCCATCTCCCGCTAAAGGGAACCATGTGTGGATGCGAAGCAACGGGGAGATGGTTAGCTTGAGCGGGAGATGGTTTCGCGGCAGCGGCCCGAGCGCTCATCGCGGCGCTGCACAGGAGAGAGAATGAGGCGTGCGCGCTTCATCATTTTCATACCGCGGAACTACTGTGGCGCCCCCGGCGGAGTATGCAGCTGTCGCACCACCTGTCGTGTGCGCCGCTCCGGATTCCTAGAGGAGAGAAAGGGGGGAGTGTAGGAGAGGAGAGAGAGGGGGAGGGGACACGCATACGCTGTGGGGGTGTGGCACGCGGGTACTGCTCCGTAGAAAAAGGGGGGGGGAGCGTAGGGAGAGGAGAGAGAGAGGGGAGGAAACGCATGTTCTGTGGGGGTGTGGGACACCGCGGGAGGAACAGACAAAGCCGCCGGCAAGAAATGCTTCGCATTTAAAAAAGAAGACCGGCGCTTGTATCATCTGCTCTCTTGTCTGCATCTCCTGTGCTGTTTTTAGCATAACAACTTATCAACTGGACCAAGTTAACAGCTTACTCGACTCGTTGAGCTTCGTTAGCCACCCATTTCTTCAGTGTAAACAGTAGTGAGATGTTCAGTGGTGTGACGTCACTGTTCCAGCTGCTGTTTGACGTCGTCGTGCCCGTGGTGACGTTCCGGTACCTGCCGGAAGAGGCCTTGCTGGAGGGGGTGGAGGAGGAGGAAACTCAGGAGGAAGAGTCGACGGAGGTCTCGTCAGAGACCGAGTCGAAGCGTAACACGCCAGACGAGGCCGCCAGGGAGAAGGCGGAGACGGATGCAGTTCTGGACGACCCGTCCGTGCACGACACCTCGTATCGCAACAATCTCAACTCTTGGGTCAGTGCTTTCGAAGTGCACTGTACTCCATTTTGTACTTAGCAGGCAGCGCTGTGGAAACTATGCAAGTAGTGCGATTACAGAAATGTATCACTGTACACATTTTTGTAGTGAAATGGCATCTGAAGCGCAAAACCTTTTATAGTATGACTTCTTGATGTAATGTAAGTGTAATATATGAAGTTAACATGATGTCCAATAATTTATTATTTGTGTCCCTTGTGCTTCCAGTACTTGATGTACTATTTATGGTTGTGAATGCAGGCGGTGTGTTGTGGAAGCTACGCAATTATTGGAGTTGTGGAAACGTGCAAACACTTTATTCCGCTTGTGCTTTTGTGGTTAACACGTTTGGATCTGCTCTGTCTGGTATGTGGTAATTGCTTCAGACGGGGTGATAATGTTAATGTTTTACGGTATATTTAATATCAGCTGTGAGAGATAACGTAATTCTCGTCTTTGAGCTGGATTATTCAAAGAGGTAGACATTATTTGCACAAGAAATCGGAACACATAATCAATTAACAAAAGCTCACTAATTAACTTCTTAATCAATTACTTTACGGCACATATTGCAATTTACGAATTGTAGCCGCTGAGCTTGTAAGGCATATCCACTTAGAACGAATCTTAAGGATAGCATGGGTTTCGAGATTTGCACCATCAAACTAGTGGTATAAATGCAATGTTGATCCATTTAATTTTTTTAGAAAATGCTCTTCTATGTATTGAAGCACAAAAGTAACTGGAATGTCCATGTATTTCGTCGCACACTTCAGCAAGGAATATCTCGAAACTGGTGTCATCCTGAAAATCAAATCTAAGTGGATACGTATTGCCTTGCAAAATTGCTGGCTACAATTTGTAAATTGCAATGCAGTCAGTCTGATTTTTCGGACTCCCTAGGGGCCGTGAAAATGTCCGGAAAATGGGGCAGTCTGAAAAAATGAATGCATGCCTTTTACCGCCCCCAAGGGCTCAAATCATCACAGGCGCGTTCGGGCACAGGCACAGGCTGTGACGCGCCGTACTTTTTGATCTTTGAAGCCATTGTCGAGGATTACGAAGGCGGAGTCGGCACCTTCGCTAACAGCGGTGAATTGTCTCAATGAAAAACACAGCACCGAGCTGCAAGAAATTTAGTAGCGAAGTTCGAAGTAGCTAGGTCTGGTGTAGCCGCGGGGGTGGCTACGGCTGCCAGCGGATCTGTGTGTCAGAGTGCCGGTTAGAGGCGGTGGTGGCTTCGAATAATGCTGTTTCGAACCTGTGGTCATGGCAAAAGTCCGTAAAATCGGACGGCGAAAATTTTTTGCGTCCGAAATTTTTCGTGCAAGTAATGTCTGCATCTTTGAATAATCCATCTCAAGGGCTAGAATTATGCTATCTGCCAAAAGCGATTTTAAAAAATACTGTAAAACTTGAAAATGACCACCTGGTATATCGTGACTGTAGCGTACGAAGTCAACCCCTCCGTCGAATTATGTAGCACATTCAGATTTCTCGCTGTCATGTAGCACACATTATTTTTTGGCAATGTGCTATGAAATTGGGAAATTCGCAGGCATAGAATGGAGTCATATGCTGCAAGACAGGGGTAATTGGAGATCGTTGGGAGGAATCTTCGTTCTGCAGTGGACATAAATTAGGCTGATGATGATCATGACTAAAGACGGACTAAATCTGACTAGATCATGACTAAAGATCATAACTAAATGACACAGGGGCCTTCTTTTGCCTGCAGCTGGCCCAAGTTCTCAACCGCGATGTTCCCCGTGCAGCGTTGGACCTCCTCGACCTGGATCCATACGGGGCCTGTCTGCGCTTCTGTCCACTGGAGAGCGCTCATGGTAAAAAAGAAATGGGTTGCCCCAGATATTTCTTGTGATGTTTGACGTGTGTTCTAGTACGAATGCGTTCCATTACTTGCCATAGACGGCTAAATACAGTGTAATCTCGTTGATGTGATCTTCACGGTAACCGGAAAATAACGCGTATCATCCAAATATCATATTATCCAACGTATTATCCAACCAAACTGTATTATCAGGAAAAGAAACTTATTATCCGGGAAAAAATATTATGCAGAATCGTATCAATGAGATTCCACTGTGGACAATTAAGCTGACAGCGGCCATCCTAAGCCTGGTTCCAATTCTGGCAAAGCCGGTAAAAGAGAGAGCTTCGTGAGGAGAGCACCGAAATCAAAAATGATGCGGGCTACTTGGCTGTCCAGACAAGATGGCGGCCAAGACAAAGGCTTGGAAACTCGACGGGAAGGTTGTCTGTTCACAGGAAAACGTAGTCCCGCTTTTTTATGCGCTTAATATAAGCAATGTTGTGTTTTTCATAGGCTCACACATGCAAAGTGTTATAATACAGCGATGACATCTGCTTTTCTGAGCTTTTCTTCTTGTCGACCACAAGGTGGCATCATGTCGTAGAGATGTCTTCCAGAGTGATTCAGATGCATTCCACTGCTTGGGCGTGAAGCTGTCTTAGCTGTCAACGTAGATTGTCTACAACGCGGGCCAAAATTGGAACACACCCTACACGCTGATAAGTGTGTGAGGTGGACCTCAACCTGTGCGTTTTGCTCGTTTCAATGCAGTGTTCGGCACCACGACTCAGGATGTGGAGGAATTGCACAACTGTCTCCTCAAACATCTGGTGAGTGACTAGCTATGGCAAATTATTCGTTTTTCAAACTGAGGTGCCCCTCGGTTTCTTCCAGCTCAATCTTGTACTTCCTGATGTCATCTGTAAAGAAACGAAGAAAGGACACTAGAAAGTAGCTGACATGGTTGAAAGTGAACTTGACAATTTTATTTATACAAGCAGCCAAGCGATATGGTAGAATGGAATTGTTCTTATTGGAGGCCTTCAGACCAGTTCCTCTTAATACCCGATGCATAACATTGGTGGTCAGTTCTGTTGAAGGGAACCAGTATGATGAGAAAATGAAAGTTTTCTTGTACACACACTACGTGTTCCTCGTTAAGGTTATGCCTATTATTTATGCAAGGTTTCTCACTTTGTGCAGGTAGGTTCTAGTATGAAGCTGATCACCAGTATCTTTATTATTGGCTGAAGTATATATGTATGGACTGCTGCTTCTAAGATGATTTGTCGTACCTGTTCTATTTCGTTCTCAACTGCTCGATTTTCTTTTTTTTTCACATTCTGATCAGAAGTGCTTGGTTGGCATTAGTTGTTTCATTTGAACACTTAGCTGCTGGGCTCAGGGCTAGGTTTGTAACCACCATCAGCATTTCAATCCAGAACTCCTTTGCTTTGCTTGACAGGCCATCCTGAATGCGACGGTCCGGCAGAAGCGCAAGTTCCGCGATGCCCTCAGCAAGCATGCCAACTTGGAGCTGGTCGAAGTGTGCCACTGGGCTGGCCTGGGCGGCGTGCGGTTTGTGCCAGATGCGTATGTTGGACACATGGACTCCCTTGATGAGAAGGACAGAGACCAGCTCAACCAGCTCAACTCGGAGCTGGTCCTCAAGTTGAAGAACACGGACTCCGCCTTCTCCCTCGGTGAGGCAGACGTCAACGGGTTGCGTGACACAGACCCATTGCTACGGTGACTTTGTGGCTGTGGTGGTTTGTGGCCGAGTGTGGGGTCGTGGGTTTGGTTTCCAGGTGCGTGACCACATAATGATGGAGGCAAAATGCAAAAAATGCTTGTATACTCCGTTTCATACTTAGGTGGCAATGCTGCAGAAGATGCGCAAGTCATGTGGTCATAGAAGTCTCACTTCACATGTTTCGCACTGCAATTTTTGATCTGCAGCGCTTTGTGCAGAATATCTATTTCACATATTGCAACTACAACTTGTGGACGTCAGGTTGTGTCAAATCACGCATTGTTTGTATACCGTTGTGCTTCCATTATGCGACGCACTACTACTTGGGTTTCAAGCGCTGTAGCTGCAGCCACTGATCACAGGAACTTGTCATTCTGCTAGTTCGGAGGTAAATAGGTTCGGATGTGCAACGCCTTCTGCGTAACAATTAAGTCATATTTTTCAGCATAAAGGTGCACGAGACCTAATTTTTGTGGCAAATTACATGACTTGCACCGATACCTTTCATGTGTGATGCACTATTTTTTTCGGTCGCGAATGTCAGCAATGCGAGAAGCATTGCCCACTATGTGTGAAACGGAGTATAGTGAGTTTTAGGTGCCCCTTTAAAAAGGTACTGAAGAGGAATGTTTAAGTTGCGCTGGATCTGCAACAGCAAAACGACCACTCTTACCACAAACAAGAGGTGACCTGGTAAGCCAAGAAAGGCACAAAAACAAAAGAATGGTGGCGATGTCGCCCTATGTTCTAACCCCTGCTTGCCATGATGTCAGGGACTTAGTTTAGTGTCTGCTTGGGTCTAGTTAATAGTTTGTTGCATTTCATGGTAAATAAGCCAAGGATGTAGCCAAGAAAGTGTGGCACTTTTTCTTGTCTAGAACAGCTGAAGTATGAGAAGATACTTCGAGATTTGTGACATGACACTGATGCTGAGATTATGGCAAAAAAATTTAGAAGAACAGAACCACTGTGTGCGTTACTTTTGGCTATGCTCTCATGTGGCAGCCGCAGCGATTGTGTGAATGGAGTGAGCCCATATATCATGATTAATGTCACGACGCAGTCAGCGCTTTTGTATTGAATATAAATCTGTTTTGTAGAAACTACAGTCGAACCTCGTTATAAGGAAGTTGTTTCGAACACGAAAGTACCTTCGTTATATGCAGTGTTCCTTATAAGCATACGCATGGATATCGGCGAAAAGAAAAACAGTCACAATCAAGTCTATGCGAAAGAAATTCAAGCAGGAGTGCCTTCGGCGGGTCAGCAAAAAGTTTTCTGCGGATATTGATGACCTGTCAACATCTTTTGGTCATGTTGATACAAGAGCAACAATAAATTAATACACGTGCTCTGGCGCGGCCGCGAATATGCAACTGTGCTTATGGTTAATACGTGTGATGGGCACGTATTAGACTTTTCGCACGTATTAGGCACGTTGATAGACATTTCCGACACTGAAGGAGACTGTACGTGGATCCATACTTCGCTACTACAGCCATCAGTCTTGCCTGCGCATCTGATCTCATGCTTGATTGCCAATAAAATCTACAAATGTAACATAAAAATAAGCATGCCACTGACAGGCTTTTCAGACATAAAGGGGTCCACATGTGGATCCATACTCTGTCTAGCTTCTTTCAAGTTGTCATGCATATGTCTGTTCCTCGTGGTGTTATTCCGCAGGTGAAAGTGAGGACGGCCTGTCCTGTGTGCGCTTCGGCATGGTGACAGATGACCTCGACATTGAGGAGCTTGTCGGGCTTGTTCTTGGAGCTGGCATAGAGCTCGAGGAATCCACAAAGGTGCCTGCGCCATTTCACGTCGTCTGCTCTATGCTGCTAGTTTACGAAGTTTGTTCAGTGCAGTCAAAGCTATTAGCTGCATCAGCTGATGAGGAACGAGAAGCAGCCGATCAGGAGCAAGGTCTGTGCCTGCTGTCTGTCACTAATTGTTCTGTGGATGACATGGCTGAATGAAGGATCACAGATGGGTTAGCAGTGCATTATGGCGAAAACGTGGCAATAAAGACATGAACTATTTCCTCATTCCTCAGTGGCTGACAAGATCTCAAGCTTTGTCTGTACTGCACAGATTTGGCGAGACAAAGTATAGTCCTTATACTTCTTGTGCAACACGCAAGTTCAAAAAAGTATGCGAGATAAATTTCTGTTCAAGTGACATTGAAATTGAGTAGTGTTGGAATACAATGGAATGCTGAATGGCAAAAACAAAAAAATTGCACTCAGGACTTGTAGAAACAGTTTACTCCATAATAAGAACTACTACTCTCATTCAAGCGTGGATTAGGTTCCTTTGGCATAGCTGTGTGATAAATCACCAAGCTAAATAACTCGCAGGGAATTGATCGGAGAGCCACGCTTAGAAAGCGAAAGCACTGCGAAATTTGTTAGATCTCTGTAAGGTTACGGCTTCTCTTTTTGTTTTTGTTTCTTTGTAAGCTTTTAGCGATTGACTTGATTTTATTAAAGCGCACTTTATATGGCCGCCCTGCAGTCTAGGTGTAGTCTGCTCTTACGGAAAACACCTGACAGTAGTGCTGTAACCGTAACCATTTGCGAAACTAACATTTCTTCAATTTCATTTCATTTATCGGGGAAAGTGGCTGATACGTTAGGCAGAGATTTATGTGTGCCTAACATACGGAATACCTGTCTGTCTACATCTTATGTTCGGTAGACATTTGTGCCTAACGAGTGCAAATAATTGGCTCGTAGGTGGTCTTCGTGTCATATCAGCTGTAATTGGGGGCAGAGTACCGAGCGTTTGAAAGGCGACCATAGTCTGCTTATATGGTCCCCTGCATATATGCTCCCATAATGTGCATATTGTGGAAAGGTAATTGCACAGACACACACTACTTGATTTTCTTTTGATTTGTGCCTTGCACCAGTATCCTTTCATATTGTGTTGGTCATTGTGTGAAATTGCCTGTTGTCCAATTTCCCTGGAAATGAACATATTTTAAATGCTTACATACGCTGTGACGTTCTCTACAAAATATTTTGTGGCCAAGAAGAGCTTTTGTATTAAATCAAATAAATCCTTATTCAACATCTAAAATGTCGGGAGCGCAGACACGTTAACTTGGTTCTGGTGTGTGTCCTCGCTTCTAAATGTGATGCAATAATTTTGTGAACATGTGTGCCTTCTGTGGGCAGCTTCTTATTTGCATAAGCCATGGTCTGCTGGATTCGGTTTGCAGGTGCATTAAGCCTGATATGACTTAACCAACTAATTTCGTGTCTCAATTGTTCAAGTGTTCTTTGCTTTCACTCCTCTGATCGCAGGCCCTTGAATCGATGTCCGAGCTAGTAAAGCAAGGCATTCAGGAGGCCAGCAAGGGTCTCCAGCAGGAGAATGAAGAGAAGATCCTCCAGGAGGTGAGCTTCTGGGCGCAATGCTCACGTGACGACCTTTTTTCCTTAACTGTAACGCTAGCTTTCCTGCAGGCCAGTTTGCCAATCTAATGGCGACGCAGCCAGTTCTTTAATCGGTACCTTTGTGAACGGTTTGTGTGTTTTAATGGTTGGTAAATGTAGACGCAAGTGCCATGACGAAGCCATGTGCAATGGCCGAGTGCTAGCTTGCGGAGCTCTTAATTTGAGCAATGCTGTGTGGCAAAGCATATGTGCGACCTCTAAGGAAGGTGATGGCAAAACTTGTAATGAGCTTTTAGAGGTGTACAGCTCGTCTGTTCTGTTAAGTGTCGTCGTTATTACAGAAGCGATCTCTAATTCTCAAGTTTTCTCAATAAGCAACTTGGCTAGGCCAGACATAAAGACTCGTTGGTCACTTCCTCAGTTCTATATTCTCGGTTTGACCACGAGCTCCTGAGGCATTGATGAATAGAATTTGATTGTGTGGAGGTTTGTTAAGAGTTTTTCTTGTTTTATTTTCTTTTGCTCAGGGGCTCCTAAGGCATGTCCCCATCGTGGGCTCCCTCTTCAACTGGTGGTCGCCGACTGCCAAGGAGGGTGGCATTCGTGGGCGCAGCTTCAACATCACATCTGGTAAGCATACAGAATTCAGTAATCTAGAAACTTTTGATGATTTTTTGTCAGTGCCCTAAGCAAGTGTTCTTTGTACTACTGTGAACTTAGTTGAATGCAAGGGCAGAGTGCATCCTAAGCATCGCACCTAAGCAGTGTGCTTGAGCATCAGCATGCTCAACATGAGGTGGATCTTTTGAGTGGTAGGCTGCAGTGTGTTGGCCAGTTGATTACGTTAGTGGAGGGCCCTAATTTGTCGAGTAACACTGTAGAGCTGGTGGTCTAGCTAGCTTCACGTATGTTTCATGCAGTGGTTCTATGCAGTATATGTAGTGATGGTGACTGGTGCGGCATCGGGTGCCATGGAACCTACATCTCTTTTGGAAAGAAAGGGAAGCGATGGCTGTGGCATCTAACCTCAAACCTTGTTTTGGTGGATGGGCCTGCACCTAACTCCTGCACTCTCATTAACTTGAACCAAGCATTCCCTCAGCACCTGAGGTTTCATATCCTCACTGGCATTCATTACAACCACAGTGTGGTCCACCCATGGACCATGTTTTCTCATGTCTAAAACATGGTTTACCCTTGGACCATGTTTTCCCGTGTCTGCAACCGTGAGAATACTTAATAATTTTCTTTAGGGCTTCATCTCTGTTGCGGGGAGTGCATTAATTGCTAGTTTTGTCTTTGGTGCCAGTTGCCAGCACAAGAGTGAGTTGGACGCTGCAGTCCGCTGGTCTTTTGCTTCGAGAATAAATGTAGGGATGGCAGCATGCCACGTCAGTCACCATTACATGCCTTACCAAACGCTCTTTGGTAGCCAATGGCAAGACCGTGAGGAAAAACACTGGACTGTTTTGGTTGCATACTGGTTCCTGTCTCTCCTGCCAGGACTCGTCGAGAGTACGGAGAACATCTACAAGTACCACATGCAGATCCAGCAGGGCGACAGCACGCCGGCCCTGGCCAACAAGCCACCTCAAGCCCAAGTGGTCGTGCAAGCTGCAAATGCCCTTGAGACTAAAGCACAACAATGAGCGCAACTCAAAAACATGACAGGGGTGGTGAGGGAATGTGGGACGAGACTTGGGTAGCAATGGCTGGGTGCTGCAGGTTCGGGCGCCAGCGCACAACCACAGAGCATGTACCAGCGCATAGAGCAAGACAGTTGGCATCGTTTGGGCCACCAGCTTTCTGAGTGACCGCGGTGTTTTGTGTACCGCTGCATCCTAGCAGACTGATGAGCACAACTCAAAACACAGAGGGGACTAGTTGATTCCGCTGGTTTTGGACCACTACCCTGCTGGGACAGGTACCTGCAAACAGAGGGGAATGACAGGGGTCAGTCAGGCTGCCAGCTTCTTGCCTGACTGATGTGGCGTGTTAAACACCTCTATCCAGGACAGTAGTTGACAGAGGCACATCTGCACTAATGTGTTCCTTGCTTGCTATGCAATCGCGTGAGTCTCGTGCATCTGGTGCTGCAGCAACAGCAGTAGGTGACGAATTATTGTTACTCTTTTGTTTGGGTACATCAAATAAAGCTGGCAGCATTTAGTGTAACTACTGGTGAGCGACTGGTGCTGGTGGCCAGCGCAGCGTGAAAAATAATTGTGCAGGCTCCGTTAGCAATTTTTTTGTTCAAATCTGTGCAGCTGCTTGCATTTAGGAAAGGTTGCAGTCATCAGCTGCTGGTACCAGCCATGCAACT
Source organism: Dermacentor silvarum (assembly GCF_013339745.2). NCBI lineage: Eukaryota > Metazoa > Arthropoda > Arachnida > Ixodida > Ixodidae > Dermacentor > Dermacentor silvarum. The sequence goes on along the minus strand of NC_051158.1, from coordinate 46,353,187 downwards.
ACTCGCACTTTAAAATGTCGGTGCTAATTGTCAGCAGCTTCTAGTACCAGCCAGTCTCTCAAAACCTCCACTGCTGCTCATGTCTAAAAGAATAGCAGCTTAAATGGGCTGTTGCTGGTATGCCCAGTGGCTCTGGGACCTACAGAATGTTTTGCTTTGTGCTGTTATCACAGTGCATCTGTAGCACGGTCCATTATCCAGTATGCTGCTGTGCAATACTTTGTGCCTGTGCTAGGGAAAGGCTCTTTTATATTAACCTGTGCATGCAAATTGCACTCCTTATAGTGCCAGCTTTGTGTACACTCTTGGGACTTGACTGGTACCAGTTCGGTGCGAGTTACTAATAGTTATGAGCTTTGGTTAGAAGTTTTTCAACATGAGCATGTACAAGCTGCTGACAATGCAAAATTTGTGGATTTTGCATACTACATATTTTCACAAAGGAACCTAAGATTGTGTGTCACCAATCACAGTGCCAACCACTACTGCAAATGTTTGTGCTTCTGTTTTGAAGGGAAGCACATAAAATGTAGTCTTGGCACTTAAGATGTAATGTAATAAGGAAGCAAACAAATGTGGCAGCCATGTCGTGTCGGAAAGCTGGTGGTTCTTCAACCAAAGGTCTGTGCTGCTGGTATCTCGGCTCTTACAAAGCAACGCATGTGTCATCCAACATATCATTTCTGATGAACCTGGGTGTCCTGCTCGACCTTTTTTCATATTTCCTTTCAGTTGGGACCATGTTTTAGCAGCTCCCATTTTAGACATTGGGTGTTCCTGTCATTGCTCACTTTCTGATAGACCGTCTCTCTTCGTCTTGTTCCTTTGCAGGCTGTTTTTCTTTCGTGGGGAGGCGAGCATGGAGTATTATTTTTTTCCCGGTGTTTTTTCCACCAATCAGTCTTCTCTCCTTTTGTTGTGATGGGTTGTGCTTTGCTTTATATTTGTATTTAAAGAGCTTTAATTAAGACCCTGTCTACTCCAGAGCGAGAGCAAACGAAGTTCCTGCTATATATTCTTTGTTTTCATCCATCTCATGCAGATAGCCTGCATACGTCGCCTTAAAAAAACTGTTGTGATACATCTAGTCAGAAACACACTTTTTGCAAATAAAACTGACAGCTTTTCGATCTTGTGTGCCTTGCCCAATTCCTGACAAGAGGTTCTGATATAATTGACTTGTGACGAAGAAAGAAGTGTTGGATCAGAATGCCCCGACATTTCTATTCGTGCATAAAATGTGTCTGTCCGAGATACTTTTAGCAGGTCAAAAGGCCAATAGCAATGAAATTTTGGTCGCGTATAAAGCATAGTTTCAGATATTGTAGCAATAGAGGCAGCCTCTGTGGAAAATTGTTTGAAATACGACTGGTTGCTTTGAAAGGCTTGCAAAAATGTTTTTAATACCAAAACTGAAAAATAAAAATGCCGCCATTAGCACCCACCAACGCAACGAACGACTTGAAAGATACTTGGATCCTCAGTTGACCTCCGAGATTAGTCGTTGCACAAAGCTTCCCACAGCACGCTGAAAAATCTCGAATGTGATGTGCTGAGGCTTGTATCATACCTGCCAACCACAAGGTGGACATGTCATGTGCGTAGGCCCTATTTAAAGGCTGCTAATAAGAAAATTGGGCAATTGCCAGCCCTGCAACTTTTCCAAGATTGCTTCAGTGGTGTATGCTACTCCTTTGTAGTGCACGTTAAAGAACCCCAGGTTGTCAAAATTTAATCCGGAGCCCTCCACTACGGCGTGCCTCATAATCAGAACTAGTTTTGGCACGTAAAACCCCAGAAAGAAGAAGTACTCCTTTATAACCAGTGAAATTTGGCTGCAGTTGGCCTTCAAGGGTCCCTTACCAGGCCCCATGGGAAATTGGTTATGCATTGGAAGTTTTGAGGTGCCGTCTAGACAACAAAGTCCTTGATTGGGGAAGTTGGCTAGTTGTCATTTGGGAAAGCAGCACTAACGGACAAGACCACAAATAAGACAGAAGACAGACACGGTGCTGACTACAACTTTTGTTGAAGCACGATTATGAAGAACCCACTGGCACCACATGACCCCCAGTACCAAGAAACAAAACTGTACAGTAGTGAAAACATTTAACCTAACTACACACATATATATATATAACAAACAGCCTTCAGGACAGGATGCTAACCTCACCAAAAGCAAACAAGCAGCTTCTTTTAAGCAAGATATTAGTTACACGTGGGAGTGCGTAAACTACCTGTTCGAGCAAACAAGAAAACAAAATTCTCTTATGCACTTGAACATTTTTATTATGATATGCTTCATTTATCTCCCTTGTCAATTAATCACTCTTCGGGGCAGCAATTTTTATATCTTTGAATAACAGCAAGCATCGAAAACAGCAAGCATATTCACTGCTTGCAGTGTTGGGCAATATGTGAGCCTGTAATTTTCTTTTAATGAATGCTTGTGTTTCATTAGCCTGATATCAGTACACCTTCTCAACTGTGCTATCTACTATATGTGCCCACAAGATAACAGCAATAAGGTGCGCAATTCCAGTCCAACATTCTACAAGGGAGAGGAATGCCTGATTTGCACTTTTGCATACCTTTATGTCTGATGTATTACATAATGCCTTGTCAATTTTTTCACAAATTCTCACAAGTTTATTAGGCGCTGTCTTTTGCATTACTTGTAGTCCTGTACGTTAGCGCTGCCTGTATGTTAGCACTGCATAATCACCTGGCGATCTTGGACATTTGTCGGGCTAGTCACTCATACAGTTGAGCTGAGTGGAATTCAAGTGGAAGCTTAATTAACCATTTACTGGCGATGGCTATAGGAGAACGCTATTCCTAAGACCATGTTTGCTTGTGTACGTTGTTCTGGAGTTGTCTATTGGCTCAAGTAATATGGTTCTATTTCCAAGAGACTTACTTATTAAAGAGAACCAAACGGTGAACATTATGTTAATCTATAACATTAAAATTATTCTGAAACCCTTTTAGTAACATCGCAGCGTTCATGTTGTTCCAAGAGACGATATAGTGGAGAAAATCACGACTAATGGGGCTGCAGTGTTTCACCGCAATTCAAATTGCCGGCAACAAACGGAGCCAAGCTGCGTTGATCTCGAAGATCGAATTCCCCCTTCCCCCCGCCGTCGGTGCGCCAATTTCACATGGGTCTCTTATGTTATCCCCAAGACTACTTGAAGGTGAAAGCCCAAGTGCTGATGCATTAAAGACTGATCCTATAGTTCCCTTAGTCATCCCCCTTAATCAACCTCTTAATTCGCTTACTCATAGAAGGCGGCGCCGCGACAGTGAGCCGGCGGCCGTTGTAAGGCGCCAGCGGCGCGCCGGCGATATGCTGGCGAACAGCGCCGCGAACGGCACCTGTCAGAGCACTGGCATGTGAAGCAGACGACGGGACGAAGGCGCTCGGTGCTTCCAGTGATTTGGCACTGCGGGTTTTAAGGGCTGGCGCACCGGAAAACGCATTTTCGTGTGTCTGCTTTTGAGAAAGGTCGTCACTTGTACGAGGCAGATCACATTCGTGGCATCAAGTAGTATATAAAGCAGAAAACGAGCGCAAATTGCGATGCAAATGATGCATGCACGCGAACGAAGCTCACCGCGGCAAGATAACACGTGGAACTCCAGCAGTTATATTCCAGATGTTATTTTGCTGTGCGCGTTAACATTCTCGCGTATTTAATCATGTAAATAGGCGAAGAACACAAAAATTATGGAGAGAAAAAAAAAGGAGACATACGTCTTCCTTATTCTGTTTCTTGAGCTGCTTCGCCGATCGGACATGTGTCAGTCGTTCTCTGTCCGTTGTAGTTCTTTTATCTTTGCAATGCTTCCCCATTCTTAATTGCTTATAAACTAGCCCAATCTTCAGTCACGGCCCATTTTATATAGCTTAGCGCGACGGGAGCCGTCGGTGGCGGTGAGTGTGAATACGCCACTGCGTTGGCGTTCGCCGTCGATGCACAGCACAGTCGTGTGCCGGACTCAACCAGAGTTTGGAATTGCTACGAAGGAAAATGTACATTAAAGGAAGACTGATACACTGATAAGACGGCAAAATAACTACAACTTCGGTGCCCAAGCTCCGGAGCCGTTACACTGCGGAGGCGAAGACCGGCAAGTGGTACACGAAGCTCTTGCGTATGAATGGCTCTTTTATTAACGTTAGAACAACTAGACCATAGCAAATCAGCGTTGGAAATGTACAGTGCCCAGCGATTGAAGCGCTGGCAGCGCGCGGCTGCCGCCGTTTTTTTTTTTTTTCTCGCGCCACAGGTGAGCGCCGTGGGACCATGCAAATGCAGTCATAATGCGTTACTAAGGTACTGGCTTTCACTCTACACCACAATGCATCAGTTTGGCGTCCCCAGCGCTTACAGTCAGTGCAAAAAGCGCTGGCGACCATGCGATTCGAGTATCGCGTTATTGCTGAGCACTGTATGCGCTGTTGCCTACAAACCGCACATATACAGACTTTCCGCCTGAAAAACGCGATGCCGCGATGAACAACGATTGAATTTAATGGCCTAACCAGTTTCAGTCATGTTTCAGTAACTGTTGGTGCACCCAAAAACGCAACATGTTTGATCAGACTTGGTTTCAAGGCAGCGCCTGCTGCGCGCGGCCCGGCCGCCACATGCCATACATTCGCGGCGCAGCCGCATGAAGGCGCCACCGGTCCAAATTCATCCCGCGCCCGGTGCCTATAGGTCAGACCATAACCTCCTCTATAAAGTATAGAGGAGGCTATGGTCAGACACGATACCGGGTTGGTGTAGTAAGTCACTGAGAAATCTGACGTCAATCCGAGCATTTCTCGACTTGTTTTATTGCGGTAGCAAAAAAAAATCGACACTTCAGGCGAATTTGTGCCGTCGCCGTGAGGTTCCGCACGAAGTCCACGGGCGATAAGATCGTCGCCGGGCGCCGTATGCTGCATGTGCGAGTGAAAGCGTGCGAGGGTGAGCCGGCGATCGCGGCTCAATCTCGCGCACGCAAGGGCGGGAAGCGGGAAGGAAGCGCAACCGTCTTCCAGTCGCTCGCAACGCTCCGGAGGGACGACAGGGAGGGAGAGGGCCGCGTTCTACCAATGCAATGCCTCCTAATTGGTTCTGCTCCGCGCGGCCCGAGCGACGGCGCGCGCCGCCCGGCCGCAAGGCTCCGCGGCGAGGGTAGGGAGTGGGAGCGTTCTGCGCCGCGCGCTCCCGCCCGGGCGGCTGTATCTTGAAAGCCATATGCGGCAGGGGCAGAGTCCTCCCTGCGCTGTTTTCGCGGCGCGTGGAATGCTAGCGGCGCGGCACGAAGGTCAATTCGCTTGCTGCTGCCGTGCTTACTCGTACAGCGTTTTGACAGTGAGTTTTCCGCGGTCATCGAGTGAGATGCGTTCAAGGTTGCTTGTGCACGTGTGACACCGTGCTTGTTAATTTAGTATGTGTATGTTTACAATTTATACGGCCGATAAAACTAGTATCGTTACTTCGTATAGCTGTCCGCTAATTTGCTATCGATACTTCACCTTGCGGGCGAAACTGCGACAATTTTTTTTTTCGAGCGTTCCTTCTCCGCGCAAGCTCTCGCCTCCGTTGTAAGTGCGCCTCGGCAAGGCCAAATGAAAACGCACCAAGCGTCTCAACGCGCTCGTTTGCCCACGAGTAGTTCATACATCGAAGCGGCGTTTACTTTGCTTACTCATAGACAACGGTGACCCGCACACTATTAAAATTGTTGCGTGAGCGTTTGCATATAAGACACGATGCCGGGTTGGTCATTGCACCAACCCTGCATCGTGTGCTTACTCTCTGCGCCGTCGGCCATTTTTTTCTACAATTTCGCGTCGACGACACGGTTTTCGCTCAAGAACGTTGAAGGTCGACTGAACGATGAGAAGTATAAGGTTTTCGCCTAAAAAACCGCACGGTACTACCGTACCAACGTGAGGTAGTGTTCGGTGACATGGTGGTAAGGAGAGCGTTCTCGCACCCTCTCCTATTCCTCTTCACAACCACAATCTCTCTCTCTCTCCCTCAGCTAGCGTTTTGAGACGCTGTGACCAGAGGTGATCGCAGACGCGCTGCACGAGGTTCCGAAGTGGTCGTTGAAGTGGAGCTCGAAGTACCAGTTGGCCCCCGCGTAAGGATAACAGATAATGAAACATAGTGCCACAAATAACCATGCACCTGCTAAAGCATGTTAAATGCATTTTTAGACAACCAGGGTATAATTTTTTAATGCGCTCTTTTCAGCGTTCACAAACTGAACTGGCTCAACGTTTCTTCGTGTCATTCGTTTGGTCTTTATCACTACGAAATAATTCACGCGCACAACTTCAGAAATGGGTAGGTCAGTGCTACAGACCAGATGTTAAAGGGGCGCTAAAAAAAAAAAAAAAAAAAAAAAAAACAATTCAGAGCTCTTTCACTACTGTGATGATCGAAG